>NC_081416.1:53559220-53701720 GCF_949786415.1 Peromyscus eremicus
GAGGCAGTCTTTTGGGAAGTGTTTCTCAGGGTCACCACACAGAAGCTGTGGCCTAGTAGGGGCCAAGGTTGCATGTCAAGCTGTCAGCAGAACTTGGCAAACAGTGTGTAAGTCTTCCACCTAGTGTTGGTATTTTGAAGGCATGACAGGGTCATGGGGAACAGCTGAGGCTTGGTACTATGTGGCAGGGGACGGGAGGCCAGGAGGCCACTGGCGAAGGTGCAGTCTCAGTCGCCATGGAAACCTCAGGCTATTGGAGGTGCCAGGACTTTGAGACAAATGCCAAGGACAGCAGCAGCTGTGGAAGGGAGCTGACTTAAGCCTACAGGACAAGCTGTGTATGCTGTGGATGGCAGGCCAGAGGAGCAGACCTCAGTCAGTGCTTTGGAGCCAGAAGATCATGAGTGAGTACCAGATGCTGGGCCCCTGAGATACAGGCTTTGACATCATTACTGGATGTCGGGTTTTGATTGTATCCGTGTCCTGGTTCTTCCCTTTTGAACAAAGTATGTAACTATTTTGGATTTTACCGAAGCCCACATTTAAGAGACTGGATATTTAAAAAAAAAAAAAAAAAAAAAAAAAGGTGGGGCTGGAGAGATGGCTCAGTGGTTAAGAACACTGACTGCTCTTTCAGAGGTCCTGAGTTCAATTCCCAGCAACCACATGGTGAACTCACAACCATCTGTAATGAGATCTGGCACCCTCTTCTGTGTACATAATAAATAAAGAAATCTTTTTTTAAAATTTATTTATTATGTATATAGTGTTCTGCCTGCATGTGTGGCCTGCAGGCCAGAAGAGGATGCCAGATCTTATTATAGATGGTCGTGAGCCACCATGTGGCTATTGGGAATTGAACTCAGGACCTCTGGAAGAGCAGCCAGTGCTCTTAACCGCTGAGCCAACTCTCCAGCCCTAATAAATAAATCTTAAAAAAAAAAAAAAAAAAAAGTGAGGAAGCCTCCACGCAGCTTCCTTTAAAAAAAAAAAAAAAAGTTAATTAGCTGGCGGTGGTGGCGCACACCTTTGATCCCAGCTCTTGGGAGGCAGAGCCAGGTGGATCTCTGTGAGTTCAAGGCCAGCCTGGTCTACAGAGCGAGATCCAGGACAGGCACCAAAACTACACAGAGAAACCCTGTCTCGAAAAACCAAACTAACTAACTAAATTAATTAATTAATTAAAAAATAAAACTAGAAAAAGATAATTTCGACCATCAAGTCATTGTAATTGTTTGTTCATTTGTTTTGTTTTTCAAGACTGTCCTGCTCTGTAGACCAGGCTGGCCTGGAACTTAGAGATCCGCCTGCCTCTGCCTCTTGAGTGTTGGGATTAAAGGTGTGCGCCACCATTCTTCAGCTGGACTGTCTTTTATATTGTGATATTAACATGAGCTCTTGGAAACGAACAAGAAAGGAAAGGTTATGCTTTAAGGGAGGTGTGCTTGTGTGTCAAGGTTGACAAGGGGTGGGATGTCATCGCTGACTTGTCAAACTGGACACCTAGGAAGAGGGAACCTCACGGCTGAGGACTTGCTGCCTGTGGACATGTCTATGGAGGCATTTTCTTGGTTGGTAATTGATATAGGCAGGCCCCGTCCGCTGTGGGTGGTACATCCCTCGGTAGGAGGGCTTGGGTTGTATAATAAAGCCAGCTGATGGAGGGATGAGAAGCAAGCCAGGAAACAGTGTTCCTCCACCGTCTCTGCTTCAGTTCCTGTCTCCAGGTTCCAGCCTTGAGTTCTGAGTGTGGACTGTAACCTGTAAACCAAATAACTCTCCCTTCCCCAAGTCGCTTTTGGTCAGAGTGTTCTATCTCAGCAACAGAGAAGCAAACTAATACAGGGACAATTAGGCTGGGTGGCAGGATGTGAGTCAGGGCACCTGAGGCTGCCGAGGGAGGGTGGGGCTCCCTGGGAAAGGTGGAGCAGGGTCCTTGAGCAATCAGCCCTGCAGCTCCCTCTTTAATTTTTTTGAAATTACATTTATTTTATATTATGTCCTGTGTTTGTATTGTATGTGGGTGCAGGCATATAGATCTAAGGACAACTTGTGGAAGTCAGTTCTCTCCTTCTACCATGTGGGAACCAGGCATCCAACTCAGATGGTCTCCTTTGGGACAAAAGCAACTTTAGTCATGAAAAGTGGCTTCCTGGTTTTGAAGCATACTCTCAGAATCTCCTCCCACCCCCACCCCCCGCCCCCACAGCCTGCTGAGCATCAAGAGCCCAGGACTTCTGTGTCCAGGGATCTCCGCTGTATTTGCTGAGGTTAAAGCGCGGTCCTAAAGAAGGAGGTGGGCTATGATGTGTGTCAAGTGGCTAAGAGGAGCAGAAGAGGCATGGCTGCCTCTACGTGCTTGGGTGGGCAGCCCTCCCTGAATCCTGGGACATAAACCTCTGGTGCCCTCCATATCCCACTGGGCAGACACCTACCTGGCTTGGAGGCTTGCATACCCCAGCAGAGGCCAGGTGCCATCCAAAGGCCCTGCACGGCTCTCACGGGTCCCGGGGTTGGGGAGACCCTACCACCCCCTCCGGCCGCCCACCCGCAGCCCCGCTCCGTCACGTTCCAGCCGCCTGACTCAGGCCGCGGGGCGGGGAGCCGGGAGGCGGTGCCGGCGCCCGCTCGGCCCTGGAGGCGGCACCAGGAAGCACCCGCCCCGGCCGGAGCCGCCATGTAACCGGCGCCGCCCGGAGCCCCAGCCGCGCGGGCCCCAGCGACCCGCCCGCCATGGGAGACGAGGATGAGGACGAGGGCTGTGCCGTGGAGCTGCAGATCACCGAAGGTGGGTGCGGGATCCCGAGGCGGCTGTCCCAGACGGGTGGCAAGAGTCAGCGACCCGCTGGGCTCATTCGCCCCCCTGTGCCCGCAGCCAACCTGACTGGGCATGAGGAGAAGGTGAGCGTGGAGAACTTCGCGCTGCTCAAGGTGCTGGGCACGGGAGGTGAGGAACCGCGTTCACTGGGCCAGTGCCCCTGGCATGGTGCTTTGGGCCTTCTGCCCGCTCGCCCGCCTGGGCCTGGGCCTGGGCCTGGCTGCTGGGGAGGTCCCCCCACCCTTTCCCGGCACAGCTCCCCTTTCCCGCCCCGCCCTACCGTACCAGGGTTCCATGCCCACTTGCAGGGCGTCCAGGTTGACATCACTCCTCTCTGCAAAGTCCTGTGCGTGCATGCCCCCCTGTCGCGATTTCCTAGTCTCTTTGGGGGTTTGACTCTCTCCCAAGAGCTTTGCATAGCTTCTTCCCTTGTCCCCTTGCGAGCCCCACTCTTGTATTTTGCAAACCCCCAAGTCCGGGTTTGCACATCCCTCCGCTGTCTGGGAGCGCGCCTCTGCCTCCGGTGCCAGCGTTTTCATCCTTTCTCAGCTCTCTGATCGTCCCAGGTTTGCACGTGCCCCGCCCCCTCCCCGCCCCGCAGGCCTTCTGGAGTTGCTAGCTCCCCAGGCTAGCTTGCACGGCATTGCACTTAGCTTCTCAGGCTTAGCTGAGCACCCTCCCGGCAGGTGCTCACCTTTTCCTTAGAAGGCTCTGTCAGCCTTTTGCACCCCTGCACCCCTCTTCCCACCAGTCTGCACCGCCCTCACATTTACAGCCCACCTTCCATCCGCTTGCTTGCTGCTCCCACAGCCTACGGGAAGGTGTTCCTGGTGCGGAAGGAGGGTGGGCACGATGCGGGCAAGCTCTATGCCATGAAGGTGCTACGCAAGGCGGCGTTGGTGCAGCGCGCCAAGACGCAGGAGCATACCCGCACCGAGCGCTCAGTGCTGGAGCTGGTGCGCCAGGCACCCTTCCTGGTTACACTGCACTACGCCTTCCAGACGGATGCCAAGCTGCACCTCATCCTGGGTGAGGGCCTGTCACACCCTGGCTTTGGAGGGGGACGGAAGTTAGGTTAGGCTACCTTATAGGGGAACATCTCAATCTCTACTGCACCCCTAGACTATGTGAACGGTGGCGAGATGTTCACTCACCTCTACCAGCGTCAGTACTTCAAGGAGGCTGAGGTGCGAGTGTACGGGGGCGAGATTGTGCTGGCCCTGGAACACCTGCACAAGGTAAGAGAGGGCCTGGCTTCTGGTTGCTCTTTGGGTACTGCCCTGAGCCTGATGAGGGGCTTCCTGTTTGAGGAACCTGGGTGGGGACCTTGAAAGAATGGCTTGCCTTGGCCCCCGGGCTTGAAACAACACTACCTGGTAGGGTCTCCTGCCCCAGAACCTTCTGGAAGGGGCTTTCCTCTAACAGGAACTCAGATTTACCTTCACCGGACTTCCTCAAGTGGTGACCTCAGACCTCAGTCCCCAAAGCTTTTGAATGGGGCTTTTTGTTCACATCAGTCCTCTTGGAGACTTGGGCCTTTTTGCTTTATAACCTCAGTGGTTCCTTTCTATTCCTTTCTTATTTGCTTTTTTATTGTGTGTATGTGCGACGTGTGTAGGTACATATGTGTCGCAGCATGTATGTGGGTCAGATTCTGTAACATCAGTTCTCTCCTTCCACCTTTACATGGGTTCTGGGGATCAAATTCAGGTTGTCAGCCTTTCCCGACAAGCACTTTATCTGCTGAGCCATCTTGTGTAAGATCCCAGCTTCTCATGTAGCCCAAGCTGGCCTTGAACTCCTTCCGTTGTCAGGAATGACCTGGAACTTCTGATCCTGCTGCCTCTGTCTCACAATGCCCAGTTTTGTGTGGTGCTGGGCAAGCACTCCACTAACAGCTCACACCCCGCCGCAGCCCTGTCTTCTTTTTTCTTTTTTGGTTGGTTTTGTTTTGTTTTAGACAGGGTCTCACTCGGTAGCCCAACTCTCCTGGTAATCGCTGACTAGCCAGGCTGGCCTCCTGCTGTAGCCTCCTCCTGTGTACTAGGATGACAGGTGTGACTGTACATGCCTGGGTCCAGTGGCTTTTCTAATGGCCAGCTCTGCCTGGGCTTGGTCCTGCCCTGGAGATCACCCTGCAGGCTAAAGATCTTCAAGATGCCTCTTTATCCCAAGTGAGGACCCACAGGGCTATGGCGGTGTAGGGTGTCTATTAGGGCAACACCCAGTGCCCCTTCTCTTCTGCCAGCTGGGCATCATCTACCGTGACCTGAAGCTAGAGAATGTCTTGCTTGACTCGGAAGGTCACATCGTCCTCACAGACTTTGGGCTAAGCAAGGAGTTTCTGACAGAGGAGGTGAGTGGATGGTGAGCGTGGTCCACGGTGCTCCCAGCCAGGCCACGGTGCTCCCAGCCAGGCCTTTGTCCTGCTCCCTCCGGATCAGCACCCTGGGGGCTGTGAGTGGATGGGTACAGAGGTTCCCACTGTTTCCCCAGGATCATCTAACCTTGAGCAAGTCTGCTCTAAGCCTTTAGGGCCTTTGGGGCATGGGAGGGGTTAAGGTATCTAAATGGGTCCTTTCGGCTTCCCAGAAAGAGCGGACCTTCTCCTTCTGTGGCACAATCGAGTACATGGCCCCCGAAATCATCCGAAGCAAGGCTGGACATGGCAAGGTGGGTTATCCGGGTGAAGGTGGCAGGGGTGAGGCTGGACACACAAGGCCTTCACTCTGGCCCTGCCCCATAGGCTGTGGACTGGTGGAGCCTGGGTATCCTGCTCTTCGAGCTGCTGACAGGGGCCTCGCCCTTCACGTTGGAGGGAGAGAGGAACACTCAGGCCGAGGTGTCCCGGTAAGTTGTACGGGTCATGGAGGGCAGCTGGGGGCTCTACAGCCTGCCTGGGCTGGGCTGGGGCTTGCTGCCCCTGACACCCCCACCCATCCTCCCAGACGGATCTTGAAGTGCTCCCCTCCCTTCCCCCTCCGGATTGGGCCTGTGGCACAGGACCTGCTACAGCGGCTGCTGTGCAAGGACCCTAAGAAGAGGTTGGGCGCGGGTCCCCAGGGCGCGCAGGAAGTCAAGAGTCACCCCTTTTTTCAGGTGAGGCTTTTAACCTATGTCATCCTCTCGTATCCACGCTGGCCTGCAGCAGGGGTAGCATAAATGTGTCCTCACTGTCCTCAGGCCGCTCTCTCCGGACAGCTCCCTGAGAATGCAGGAACTGGCATGGAGCCTTCACATCAGACCTCACTGCATGGGTTTTCCTAGCTCTTGCCTTCTTCTGTTTACATGTAGGCATCAGATTTGGCATCTGTCAGATATGGCAACAAGAACATCCCTTTGTGGGTGTTTCCTGTGGCCAGGCACTCTGCCTCCATACTGGGATCCCAGCCGAGGGCCTCCTGGGTTGCTCGAAGATCAGAGTCTTCCTCTCCCAGGCCAACATGGCCCTAGGCAGAGGTGTGGGCAAGAGTAGAGCCCAAGATGCAGATGAACAGGGTCCACTTCCTTCAGAGAATTTCTGGGATACCCCCAAGCTCAGACTGGGTGCTGGGAGAGTACTCACCTGTCATTCTGCAGAAGCCCCAAGGTCTTTGAGGCATGACACTTGGAAGGGGTGTTCCTTTCCTTCTGCCCTTTCTTTGGAAAGCTCTTTGGACACGTGCGCGCACGTGTGTGTACACACACACACACACACACACACACACACACAGAGTGGGTGGGTGTGTGGTGGGGAAAAGCTTCTTCTCACATGAAAGAAGTCCAGAGTGGATTGTTTTGGAGAACACAAGCTTTGCTTTTTTTTTTTTTTTCCCTCCATTCTTAGCTTGTGGCATCCATTCCCAGGGTTGCTTTGTGGCTCCGAAGGACTGCTGAAGCTCTTGCTGTCTAGGCTGCTTCCCAGGCAAGAAGCAGGAGGAGGAAGGGCGGGCAGGGAGGGCATCTACCAGCTGCTCCTACCTTCCCTCCCAGGTGCTTCTTGACAACATCTGCTTGCAAACGATTGGGTACAGCCAGCTACAAGGAAGTGTTTGTAAGATGGCGCATCCTGGTTATGTTAGGATTATGGTGCTAAAAAGAGACAGGGAAGATGGGTGTCGGGTAGAAATTAGTTAGCTCTATTACATTAGTCTAAACATATGTGAAAGGACAGGTGCTCACTCCCAGACGTGAAAAATCCAAAGAACAGTGTTTCTTCATTCAGGAATATTTGTCTGTTTATTTTTATTTGTCCACACCATGTATGTGCAGTGTCTGTGGAGGGCAGAAAACGGCATCAGACTGGAGTTACAGAGCATCGTGAGCTGCTGTGTGGATGCTGGGAATTGAACCCGGATCCTCTGGAAGAGCAGCAGCCAGGGCTCTTACCCACTGAGCCATCCCTCCAGGCCCAGCTTGTTTGTGTTTTGATGTCACTGCATTACAAGTTCAGGAACTGACAGTGTGGAGTGGAAGCTCTGTAAGGGGAAGGGGAGGGGGTGGGGCAGAGAGGCTGCCTACTTCAGGGTCGGGGCCTTTGCTCTTGGGGAGTGTCCCAGTGAGGGTAGAGAGAGGAAAGTGGGGTCTCCACGTTCCGTCCTCTGACCTCTTATTGTATGTTATGTCAGAAACACACGGGCTCCTTTGCATCTGTCCACAATGTCAGAATTAATTGAGTTACAATAACTCCACAAGCTGCATCAGTTTGATTGGTTGATGTCTGTCAGGTAATCTATCCAGTTTCACTTCATAACTGGCTGTGGGCACTCAGAGGTTTTGCGTTGTTACACAGGGTTTCTCTGTGTAGCCCTGGCCTTGAACTCAGAGATCTGCCTGCCTCTGCCTCCCGAGTGCTGGCATTAAAGGGGTGCACCACCACCACCTGGCATCCACAGATTCTTTTATTCTAATCTTTTTTTGAAACTTATTTTTGCATGCTGGGCAGTGGTGGCGCATGCCTTTAATCCCAGCACTCAGGAGGCAGAGCCAGGTGGATCTCTGTGAGTTCGAGGCCAGCCTGGTCTACAGAGTGAGTTCCAGGAAAGTCACAAAGCTACACAGAGAAACCTTGTCTCGAAAAACCAAAAAACAAAACAAAAACAAAAACACAAACAAACAAACAAAAAAATCAAACAAACTTATTTTTGCACTCAGTATAATTGTGAATAAAGTCCAGCCTGGTCTACACAGTGAGTTCCAGGACAGCCTGGTCTACACAGTGAGTTCCAGGACAGCTAGGGCTATATCGAGAGTCCCTGTCTCAATAAACCAAAAGCCAGGACATGCATGTGAGGCCAGAGGACAACTTGTTGGTTTTCTCCTTCCACTCTGTGTGTCCCATGGAGTGAGCTCAGGTTGTCAGCCTTGGTGGCAAGTGCCTTTATCTGTGAAGCCGTCTCACCTCGCTTTATTCCCGTCTTTATGCGTATCAACTCTCCAATCACTGGTCCACATGCCACACAATATACAATATGCAGGCTGCAGAATGGCTAAGAAAGGGTTAAAAAGGCTGACTGCTGAGGTTGTCCTGAAGGCACAGAGCAGATGCAGGGCCAGGCAACAGGCTGTCTCTGGGCCGAGGCTGAAGTAGGCTGAATGTCACTGAAGGAGTAGCTGTGTGGGAGCCTGGGTCAGAGGCAGGAGTTCTATGCTGTGACAGTTTTCCTGGATGAGGCTGTTGCCTGTGACCCAGTGACTAGTCAGCAGGCCAGGCACATTTGGTCTTGAGATCCTTCTTTTCCTAGTTCCAGGTGAGAGACTTCCTTTAAATGTGATATGTTCATGGGACTGATTTTTCTGATATCCCACCAGGGTCTCAAACTCCCTACATAACTGGGAATGAGCTTGTATTTCTGATCCTCCTGCCTCCATCTTCCCAGTCCTAGGATTACAGGTGTGCCCAGACTATGTGTTCTGAGGATTAGACCAAGGGCTTTGTGCACATCTAGGGAAGCGCTCGACCACCCGAGCTACACCCTGGCTCATGGATTGGTATATTTTCAGGTGTCCTGATTTATCAGATACAAATATTTATCAGCTTGTGCCTCTGGCTGTGCTGGCAGATGGTAGTTGTTTACCTGTATTAACAAGATGTAAAGTCATTCTTTCTCGGCAGTTAGACTCAAGATGGAGTAACTCAGGTCAGTCACTCAAGGCTAGGCACAGCCTGAAAGGTCCTACTCCATACAACAGAGGAACCAGAGTGACTCAGCCTGTTCTCACCTCTCACCCCGACCGTTCCTCCCCAGGGTCTGGATTGGGCTGCTTTGGCTGCCAGGAAGATCCCAGCCCCATTCCGGCCCCAGATTCGCTCAGAGCTGGATGTGGGTAATTTTGCGGAGGAATTCACTCGGCTGGAGCCTGTCTACTCCCCTGCTGGCAGCCCTCCACCTGGGGATTCTAGGATCTTTCAGGTGAGTGGGAACCCACCAGACCCGATGGAGGAGATGCAGGACACTACTGCCTGCTTCAGTTCTTCTGGCAAAGTCCCTGCGAGTCCCTGGGTCATGCTGAGGATACATCTCCACGGACCTTTCCACTTCCTAGGGGTTGCCTGAGGTTGTCAGTCACAGAAGCCACCACAGCTGTGTCACATCTGCTCACCTCCTTAACATTTTTATTTGTTTATTTTAAGTGTATATATTTTTGTCTGTTTGATGTTTATATACCATGAGCATGCCTGGTGCCTAAGGAGGCCAGAAGAGGGTGTCAGATTCCTTGGGACTGGATTACAGACAGTTATGAGCCACCATGTGGGTGCTGGGAATCGATCCCAGGTCCTCTGGAAGAGCAGCTGGTGCTCTCAGCTGCTGAGCCGTCTCTCCAGCCCCTGCTCCCCCTGTATATCCGTGGGATTAAACAAGGCCTCACTTGTGCCAAGGAGTGCTCTGCCACCGAGCCATGCCTCGAGCCCCTTTTTGCTTTTTATTTTGAGACACCGCATTGATGAGTTGCCCACGCCAGCCTTGAACTTCCTGTCTTACTGCTCAGTCTCCTAAAATACAGGCCTGCACCTCCAGGCCTGGCTTTTCATTTCCTCCCCATTCCACCATCTCTTTGTTATATAAGAAATTGCTTTAGGGCAGTGGTTCTCAACCTTCCTAATGCCTCAACCCTTTAACATAGTTCCTCATGGTGTGATGACCCCCAGTGATAAGATTACTTTTGTTGCTACTGTAATTTTGCTACTGTTACGAATCATAATGTAAATAGCTGATATTCCTGATGGTCTTAGGTGACCCCTGTGAATGGGTCGTTCCACACCAAAGGGCTCATGACCCCACAAGTTGAGAACCACTGCTTCAGAGAGATTTAGAGGTCTAGAGAGATTGCTCAGTGTGTAAGAGCACTGGATGTTCTTCCAGATGATAGGCGTTCAATTCCCAGCACCCACAGCCATCTACAACTCTAGTTCCAGGCGATCTGACGTCCTCTTAGGCCTCTGAGGACATTGTCCACATGTGGTGCACAGACATTCATGCAGGCAAAACACCCACAACATATAGAATTGATAAATTAAAAAATACTGCTTTTGCCAGGCGGTGGTGGCGCATCCCTTTAATCCCAGCACTTCGGAGACAGAGGCAGGCGGATCTCTGTGAGTTGGAGGCCAGCCTTGGAGGATAGCCAAGGCTACACAGAGAAAGCCTATCTTGAAAAACAAAAACAAGAAGATTTATGAAGGGCTGAGGTTGCAGCCCAGTTGGCAGAGAGCTTGCTTTGCATACGTGAAGCTTGGGTTTGGTCCTGGCACTGTATGAGCTGTGTTGGTGCTGCCACCTGTGATCCCAGCACTCAGGAAGTAGAGGCAGGAGGATCAGGAGTTCAAGGACATCCTTTGCTACATATGGAGTATGAGGCCAGCCTGGGATACATGAAACTTAGTCTCAAAAAATTATTAATAATTTTCAAAATTGCTAAGTGAGCCCTCAGGGGAGACAGGCTATGCTTATACCACAGCTAGGCATGGCCCTGGCATGGACATTTGTTTAGAGATTTAGGGCTGAATGACTAGGCTTGCCTTAGCTCTGCATCCAGGGCCTGGGATGGTGTGGTCCTGTGTGAGCTGTTTCCTCGGTGCTTACCATTGTCCGACCTGATGCCCAGACAGTGCACTGCCAACCATTGTCCGACCTGATGCCCCAGACATGCACTGCCAACCATTGTCCGACCTGATGCCCAGACATGCACTGCCATTTCCGGAGGCACCAGGCCACACCTCTTGCTTGCCCCAGGGCAGTCACCTGGCTAGCTCCCCACTGGCCGAACCACCTGGCTCCCTTTCCTGTGCACTTGAGCCCAGCACCTACTGCTGAGCAATTTGACGTGACTGATCTGGAAATCCCTAAGGATTGGGATTCATTCCTGTGTCCCCCGGGCCTAGGGCTCAAGTTCAACCTTAGAACATAGTTCAAACATACTGTATAAAAGCAGAACAATAGAGAGGATGATGGATCCAGCCAGTTATGATGGTATTACATTGGCCATCCCAGCACTCAGAGGGCTGAGGCAGGAGGATTGAGAGTTTGATGTTAGCATAGCAAGACTCTGTGTTGAGCACCTACAATGTGATCTGGGCACTGGGGATGTACCAATGACCTTAATAAGAGAAAATACCATCTACTTGGAGTCTGTTTTCAAGAAACCAATGATGTCACATGGTAATGTGCACTTGTAACCCCCAGCATTGGGAGATTGAGGTAGAAGGACTGTTGTGAATTTGAGGATAGCCTGGGCTACATAGTGAGTATCAAGCCAACCAAGGCTACATAACATGGCCCAATCTTTAAACAAAGCAAAGACTGGACATGGTGGCACAGGCCTTTTAATCTCAGGACTCAGGAGGCAGAGCCAGGTGAGATATCTGTGAGTTCAGGCTAGCCTGGTCTACCATATAAGACTGTGTCTCAAAACAAATGAACAAACCCAAAACAACAGCAACAACAACAACAACAACACCACAAAGCATAAGCAAAACAATAACAACAACAACACAACTTTGAAACTGCCAGGACTCGGGTCTATATGAAAGGCAGAGGTCAACCTTCTGATCTCTCTGCCTTTCCTCGGCAGCCCGCCTGACAGAGGAGGCTAAAGTCTGGTTTGGAAAGGAAGAGAGTTGTTCCCCTGTAGCAGATATTGCGGGATTAAGTTAAGCGTGTATGACAACAGATGCAGCCCTTCTGCACAATCCTGGGCTACTGGTCTGTACTAGGTACTATGTGGGTAGAGGATTGTCACTATGATGAGATATACGGGGGTGTCACCCACCAGGAGGATAGACATGGCCCCAAGTGATGATAAAGCAGGTGGAATGAAGTGTGTCCACACAGGCTGTGTGCACCCGTGTGGAAGAATACTCCTAACTGCCCCTTTGTGGAGGTCTTCCCTCTGATGAATGCAGTCCCCCAGACCACCCCCCACCCGCACCCCCTCACACTAACTTTGTGGAGGTCTTCCCTCTGATGAATGCAGTCCCCCAGACCACCCGCACCCGCACCCCCTCACACTAACTTTGTGGAGGTCTTCCCTCTGATGAATGCAGTCCCCCAGACCACCCGCACCCGCACCCCCTCACACTAACTTGTACGGCAGCCCCCATGGGCGTCTGCCCCTGACATTTGTCCTTGCAGGGATACTCCTTTGTGGCTCCCTCCATTCTCTTTGACCACAACAATGCGGTGATGACAGATGTCCTGGAGGCACCTGGTGCGGGACACAGGCCTGGCAGGGCAGCAGTGGCCAGGAGTGCCATGATGCAGGTGGGCTAGCCTGGGATGGCGATAGTACTGGCTTTGTTGGAATCCTCTGGGTTGGGGGACTCTGGCCTGGCTCTACCGGTTGCTGGTGGTATGACTTGGGTGTAGGCTATGACATGGCCACCCAGCTCCAGGGTGAGAATCTGACTGTGCCCCCATTGCCTCCAGGACTCGCCCTTCTTCCAGCAGTATGAGTTGGACCTTCGGGAGCCTGCACTGGGTCAGGGCAGCTTCTCCGTGTGTCGGCGATGTCGCCAACGCCAGAGCGGCCAGGAATTCGCTGTTAAGATCCTCAGCCGCAGGTGGGAGCCGGCTTTGGGCAGAGCCCACAGAGAGGCCTGGGGATAAGGACCCAGGAGGCCACTGTGACTCCTGTTTTGTCCCTAGGCTGGAGGAGAACACACAGCGCGAGGTGGCTGCCCTTCGCCTGTGCCAGTCACACCCCAACGTGGTGAATTTGCATGAGGTGTTTCATGACCAGGTGACTGACGCTTGTTAGGGGCGGACTATGGAGTGGGGGACGGGAGAGAAGAAGGAGGCCCTAGGAGTGGGGTCTGAGAAGCGTAGGACCTGAGGACCGTGGGACGCTGCTGAGTCTGGAGGAGGAACAGAAAGTGAGGAGGATGCTCAGGAGGCGGAGCTTAGGGGATGGGCAGTAAAACTGGATAAAGAGGTCCCGGGAAGCAGTTAATAGGGGTGTGTGTGTCCAGGAGTGGAATTTGAGGGCTCCCAAGATACCGAGGCCGGCAGGTGGTGGGGGTGACCCTCCGCGCCTTCCGCAGTTGCACACTTACCTGGTCCTGGAGTTGCTGCGAGGAGGGGAGCTGCTGGAGCGGATCCGAAAGAAGCGGCTCTTCAGCGAGTCGGAGGCCAGCCAGATTCTGCGCAGCCTGGTGTCGGCTGTGAGCTTTATGCACGAGGAGGCGGGCGTGGTGCACCGAGACCTCAAGCCAGAGGTGGGCGCCGGGCCCGGGGCGGTGGGGCAGGACTGCCTGGCACCTGCACCAGGCTGCCACTGACTGTCGCCCGCCTCCCTCCTGTAGAACATCTTATACGCAGATGACACGCCCGGTGCCCCTGTAAAGATCATCGACTTCGGGTTCGCGCGACTGCGGCCGCAGAGCCCAGCGGGACCCATGCAGACACCTTGCTTCACGCTGCAGTACGCAGCCCCTGAGCTGCTGGCGCAGCAGGGCTATGATGAGTCCTGTGATCTTTGGAGCCTGGGTGTCATTTTGGTAAGGTTCTCGGAGGAACCTGGGGTTACCAAGTGTGTTAGTGGGGGTAGCAGTGTCTTTGAGGCCAGGATGCAAAGCAGGGTCTCTGTGATACTGGGATTGAGAGCCCATCACTCTTGGGACCATGCAGTGTAGAGGGCCGTGGTGCTGTGGGTGGTTTGAGGATGCAGCTTCCGTCTTGCATCCTGGACCCCTCTCTCTCCTTCATCTCCCCCAGTACATGATGCTGTCGGGGCAAGTTCCCTTCCAAGGGTCCTCCGGCCAGGGCGGGCAGAGCCAGGCAGCTGAGATTATGTGCAAGATACGCGAAGGGCGCTTCTCACTGGACGGGGAAGCCTGGCAGGGTGTGTCGGAGGAAGCCAAGGAGCTGGTCCGAGGTGCGGAACTGGAGGACTTGGGCATGGCTGAGGAGGGTGTTTGTGTGAGGCAAGCGAGTCCTCGGTCAGACATCCTGGTTGAGGGACAGGTGCGGGAGCAGAGTAAGTCTCCCTTTCCAGCATGTCCCTGCCTCGCCACCAGGGCTACTGACAGTGGACCCAGCCAAGCGGCTGAAGCTGGAGGGGCTGCGAAGCAGCTCGTGGCTTCAGGACGGCAGCGCGCGCTCTTCTCCACCGCTTCGGACGCCCGATGTGCTGGAGTCCTCTGGGCCAGCTGTGCGCTCTGGGCTCAACGCCACTTTCATGGTAAGGGGCAGACCGCCGGTGGGCGGAGCCCGGCCATCGATGGGTAAAGGGGCCTGACCTCCGGAGGCTGGAGGCCTGGGGCCTGTAGATCTGGGCACTATGGGATGCGCTCCAAGACTCCAAGGCGAGGACCAGCCAACCCAAATCAGGCCAGGTGGGGACACTCATCCTCCTCTTTCCCAGGCATTCAACCGAGGCAAGCGGGAAGGCTTCTTTTTGAAAAGTGTGGAGAATGCGCCTCTAGCCAAGAGGCGCAAGCAGAAGCTCCGGAGCGCAGCTGCTTCCCGCCGCGGCTCCCCGGTGCCTGCCTCCTCGGGTCGCCTAACAGCCTCTGCCACCAAGGGGACACCTCGCCGAGCCAACGGCCCCTTGTCCCCCTCCTAGCTCCCGCCACTGTGACCCCCTTCCCCTTAGGAGCTGTGACCCTTAGGAGCCTGGTGCTGCCAGCTGCTCCCACTCTGATCCCCAGGAATTGCCCTCCCCTCCGCTCCCCACCCAGTCCCAGACAGAGCAGAAGTATTTTTATAAGCAGAGATTTTTTTAAAAATGTCTTACCAGATAAGAGCTGGGGACACAGGGAAGCAAGTGTTGTGAGCAGAGTGGGGTTTACCACCCCGCCTCACCCCCCACACTGCCTCATCAAGAGTGAGGGCCTTTCTCGGGGCCTACTCCACTAAGGAAGGGCATCCTTTCCCATTCTTAAACACGCAGTTGCCATGGGGAAGAATCAGGAGCACCCCCCCTCCTGTGCTCCCCGGGGCCTTGCCCCTGGGAGGGGATACCCGTCAATATGATGTCACTTTATGGACCGTGTGCAATTATGTCCACCAAAGACCTGTGTTGGGAACGGGAGAGAGACCCTGGGGGACCTCTAGAGCATTTCTGAGAGGCACCACTTTTACGTCACCGGCTTCTCCCTTAGTGGGGCTAAGGAAAGAGGTAGGGGCACCCCTACAAGGGGAGCCCCTTTGTCACTCACCCACTCCCCATGGGCACAGCTGCCTCTAGCTGCGGGTGGAGCCTTGGGGGGCTGGGCTGGGCACCCACTGTCACTGCCTCCGCCCCTCTAGGCTGTGCCTTTGACTTTAAAATAAAACTCCATCCAGTGCCGCATGTGGTATCTATGGTTTGTGTTCATGGTGGGGGTTTCTGGAGCTGGGGGTAGAGGGACAGGTAAGACCTTTGAGAGGGTGTCAAGAAGGTGGCCTTCATCCTTGGTCACTTAGTTGTATGTGTGGTGTGCACCTGTGCATGCAGGTATGCATGCACAAATGTATATTTGTGTGTGGAGCCCTGAGGTCCATGTAGGTCACCTTTCTTTCATTGCTCTCCATCATTAATATTAATTAATTAATTTTTAAGACAGGGTCTCTACATAGCTTTGGCTGTCCTGGAATTCAGTCCATAGACCAGGTTGGCCTCAAACTCACAGAAATCCATCTGCCTCCGTTTCCTGAATGCTGGCATTAAAGGCCTGCACCACCTTGATCGGCCTCCATCTTTATTTTTTGAGACTGTGTTTCTCACTGAACTTGAGGTTGATCTGCTGGGTGGGTGAGGCAAGTCAGCCTCCAGCTTCAGGAACCCATCTGTCTCTTCCCCCTGTAAGGCTGGGGATGCAGGCTACCATGCCATGCCTGGCTTTTCATATGGGTCCTGGGGACCCTGACTCATGTCCTCCCCTGTACTGGATGCACCTTACTGCCTGACTCACCTCCCAGGCCCATCACTTTGTTTGTGTGTGTATGCCTGTTTACGTTAACGT
The DNA here is from genome assembly GCF_949786415.1 of Peromyscus eremicus. NCBI lineage: Eukaryota > Metazoa > Chordata > Mammalia > Rodentia > Cricetidae > Peromyscus > Peromyscus eremicus. Next base: position 53,575,462 of record NC_081416.1, read on the forward strand.
GGGTGTGCATGTGTTCAGGTGCCTGTGTGTGTTCGTGCAGAGACCCAAGGTTGACGTTGAGAGGCTTCCTCAATTCCCCTCCATCTTACGAATTGAGTTGCAGCTAGGGATTGCAGATGGGGCTGGTTTGGCCAGCTAGCTAGCTTGTGGATCCCTACTTAGCCTTCCGGGCCACCAAGCGCATTCCACATTTATGTGGATCCTGGGATTGTTACTTACTCAGCCAACCTCCCACCGTTTCCCCTACTCCCACCCTCCACCCTTGTCATTTGCCTTTTGAGAGCCAGTAGCTCCAGGCTGTTCTGGAACTCACTAGGTAGTTGAGGGAATAGTTACTGGGACCTGGAACTCTTTACCCTGCTGCTTCCACCTCCTGAGTGTATGCACCACCACGATCCAACCTGGTGCCTTGTGCATGCTAGGGAGACACTCAACCAGCTCTTGGGCTTAAAAAAAAAACAAACAACTTTTATTTATTTTTTCCCTTTATTTTTATTTATGTGTAGGGGTGTTTTGCCTTTGTGTGTGTCTGTGCACCACGTGCATGCATGCAGTGCTATCTGAAGCCAGCAGAGGGTGCCAGATCCCCTGGAACTAGAGTTATTAGTTGTGAGCCACCATTTGGGTGCTGGGAATCAAGTCCTTTGGAAGATCAATTGGTGCTTTGTTTGTTTGTTTAAAGATTTATTTATGTATTGTGTATACAGTGTTCTGCCTGCATGTATGCCTGTAGGCCAGAAGAGGGCACCAGATCTCATTATAGATGGTTGTGAGCTACCTTGTGGTTGCTGGGAATTGAACTCAGGACCTCTGGAAGAGGAGCCAGTGTTCTTAACTGCTGAGCCATCTCTCCAGCCCACAATTGGTGCTCTTAACCTCAGAGCTATCTTTCCAGTCTTGCTCCTGAGTTTTTGACATAAGCCAAACTCATCTCCTCTGTGTCTGGGCAGCTCTGGACAGGTTTGTGACTAGTAGATAACTTTAGCTCAGTTAAGCAAAATACAAGCCTGTTTTAGTCTCTTGAAACTTCTGGCCAGGCCAGATGTAGGTAAAAGCAGCCTTCTGGACCACATTTCCCAGTGTTCCTTTCTTATTCAGCCTCTGTTGGTATTTGGGCCTGGAGGCCTCTTTAAGGCAAGATGGGGCCCAGCAAGCTCTGGCTACAGACTGAAATAATCAGGTGATAGGTTCTTTGAGCAGGGAGGGACAGAGTTTTTCTATGTAGCCTTGACTGTCCTAGAACTCATTCTGTATACCAGGCTGGCCTTGAACTCATAGAGATCTGCCTTTGCTTCCCCTGTGCTGGGATAAAAGGCGTGTATCACCACTACCCAGCTAGGTGATAGGTTCTTAGGAAGTCTAAAGCTGCACTCTATTGGATGCTATTAAGTCACATGGCCACCCTGAGCTCATCATTTTAGTAAAGAATACCATTTGCTCATTGGCTTATGGCATAGCTGATTAGCTATGGATCATGGACTTCTCCTTTCGAGGCTCTTTGGATAGAGAGTAGGAGACTTAGTGGGCTTCTCCAATGACCTGTCAGTGGTGAGAGCAGCTTTCTCTCAGGGGAATGATACTCATTTCTGGGGCAGCTGTGGTCTGAGCACCCTTGATGGTGCCCTAGGTCAGGGCTTCTATCCATTTAGCATGGCTATGCTGTTCCAGCCTTGTCTGGTTAACTTCCTCCATGCTTTCCAAGCTGTGCTGTGGGACTGTGAGGTGGACCTTCCCATTATGTTTATCTCTTGGCGGAAGTGGTATCTGGATGTCTGGGAATCTGAGTGGAGTCCCTGGGGTTGCCAATGTCAGGGCAAAGCTAGGCAGGCCTTGAAGGCAGTGCTGCTGATGTGGGTGGGTGGTGTCCTCAGGGAATGTACCTCTAGGTGGTATGGGTGCCCAGGCTTGTCCTATCCTGGTGCTCTGGAAGGGTGGGGACAGGCCCTGGCAAGGATCCTGGGAGATGATCTATCTCTAATTCCAACTCCTATGCTGTTGGTTATTGACTGTGTGACATGAACAAGCCACCCAATAGCCCAGGCTTCCTCATCTATCAAAAAAAGTTGCTTGGGAATCAGCAGGGAATCAGGCACTAAGTGTTCACTGAATTCTAGTGTGCAAGACTCTTCCTGAACACTGCAAGTGGGAATTTCACTTAAGATAGGAAAATGGAGCTGGGCATTGGTGGCACACACCTTTAATCCCAGCACTCAAGAGGCAGGGAGGCAGAGGCAGACAGATCTCTCTGAGTTCCAGACCAGTCTGGTCTACATAATGAGTTCCAGGACAGTCAGGACTATATGGACAGATCCTGTCTCAAGAAAAAAAAAAAAAAAAAAGACAGAAAAATGGTGGCTGGAGATGTAGTTGGTGGAGTGCCTTTATTGCACATATGAAGACCTAGGTTCCATGCACAGTACTACATAAACCAGATGTGGTGGCACACACACCTGTAATTCAACACTCAGAAGTGAAGGCAAGTAGAATTAGGAGTTCAAGGTTATCCTTGGTCATCCTTGGGTACATAGCAAGTTCAAGGTGATCCTGGGCTTTAAAAACTAACAAACGAAAGCTAGGAAAGTTGGTGTCATTTCATTAGACACTCACTAGCATAGACTATTGCAGTAAAAAAAAAATAAAAATAAAACCTCTGAAGGAGGGAGAGAGAGATGGTTCAGTGGTTAGAGCACTGGCTGCTCTACCAGAAGACCTGAGTTCAGTTCCCACATGATGGCTAACAATGGTCTGTAACTCCAGTAGTTCCAGGGGATCTGACACACTCTTCTGGCCTCTGTGAGCCCCAGGCATGCACACAGTATACAGACATCCATGCAGGCAAAATACCTACCCACTTAAAAAATAAAAATAAATAAGTCTAAAAACGTTTGCAGGGCTGGTGAGATGGTTTGGTTGGCAAGGGCGGTTGCTAGGCCCAACAATGTGGGTTCCATCCCTGGGACCCACGTGTTGGAGGGAGAGAACCAGCTCACTCAACTTGTCCTCTGGTCTCAAGTGTTCATGCACATGAATTCTTGAGTAGTTCCAGGTTACTCAAACAAATAACCAGATAGAAAAACTTCATATTAATTGAACATTGCTTGAAGAAAAAATTAGAAAGTACAAATGAGAAGAAAGTGAAGAGTCGCTTGGCTTGACTCTCCACAGACGTACACACACACACACACACACACACACACCCTCTCGATGTTTTTGAGACAGGGTCTCTCCGTGTAGTCCTGGCTGTCCTGGAATTGACTATGTAGATGCCTCGAACTCACAAAGATCTGCTTCTGCCTCCAGAGTGCTAGGATTAAAGGAATGCACCACCACACCCGACTTTTCTTTGTTTCTTTTTTAGATTTTTCTCAGTATTTTGAAGCAGGCACTGCCACAATTTCCTTTTGCTTTTGAAGAAAGGTCCCATGTAGCCCAGATTGGCCCGTAACTCCATACGTAGCCAAGGATGACTGTGAATCCCTGATTCTCCTGCCTCCACCTCTTAAGTATTGCACATACAGGTATGTGCAGTGCCAAGGATGGAAAACAGGGCTTTGTACATACTAGGCATGCGCTCTACCAACTGAGCCACAGCCATAGCCCCCCACCCAATTTCTTTATGGATATGAATTTTAATTGGAATGACATCAATATGTAGTTAGATTCTCATAGCACGCCTCAAACTCAGAGGCTGGTGTTGACCATTTCCACCCCCCGTTATATTTTGTAATTACTTTGTAGAGCCACAGGCATCCCTTCCCACCATTTATTTAGATTATTTCTATTTTTGGCTGCCAGGACACTTCAGTTCCCCGCTGTTCTGAGCAGTGCTGCACAGAGCGCTGGTCCAGCATGTGAACTGTCTGAGTTTGATTCCCAGCCCTGAATAAACTGGGTGTGGTGGTGCAACCTTGCAATTCCAGCACTTCGGAGGTGGAGGCAGGGGGACCAGGAGTTTTAAGGCATATCCTTTGAACATAGTGCACTCGAGGCTATATGAGATTGTCTCCTCTCTACTCCCTCAAAAAAGTAAAAAGAAAAAAACAGAGACTCTGTTGCCAAAAGTCACCGCTGCCCTCACTGGGTGGTGCTGCAGAAACTGCTGCATGCAGCTAGGACCTTGGGAGTGTGGCATGGGGTGTGTAGTGGCCATGAGCCAAGCAGGAGGCCCGACAGGTGACTTCCTCCTCTGCTGGATGGGCTAGGGGGAGTCAGCTTTAGGGACGGGTGCATGGCCCCAGGGCCAAGAGTACATGTCCCGGCTGTGGGCCTGCCCTGAACACTGTAGGTGGGCACATACCTGGTCCTGGAGAGATGCTCAAAGCCCATCCTGGCTCCTCCTGTTCCTGTTTTCACTGCTCACTTGGTTCTGAAAGTCTCAATGGAAGTGGGGACAGACACACTGCAGGTGTAAGGCTAGGTTCTAGAGGTGATTCTGGTAGGTGCTTCCTCCCAAGAAGGAAGAAAAAACAAACAAACAAACAAACAAACCCCTGAGTTCAGGAAATTAAGAGATAGGCTCAGGTCCAGTCCCCAAGGCTGTGGATCTTGTTTATTATTATTATTGTTTTGAGACAGGGTTTCTCTGTGTGCCTTGGCTTCCTGGAAATCTCTTTGTAGACCAGGCTGGCCTCAAACTCCCAGAGATCTGCCTGCCTCTGCCTCCTGAATGCTGGAAATAAAGGTGTGCGCCACCACACCCAGTTTATTATTTTATTTTTGAGACAAGTCTCACTGTGTAGCTCTGGCTGCACTGGAACTCGATATGTAGACCAGGCTGGCCTCGAGCTCACAGAGATCCACCTTCCTCTGCCTCTGGAGTGCTGGGATTAAGGGTGTGCATCACTGTTGTGTGACAAAACTTTTCCTGGAGAGACAAAATGCACACGTCTACTCAACCCAGATAGTGAACCCATGGCAGACTAAAGTACAAATAACACCAAAGTCCAATTTGGTCACCTCAGGAGTTTTATGGTGGTTACTTACAGGAATGTGGGTGAGTAATTACAGGAACAGAAATGACTCAGACAGCTGCATAACCAAAGCCCACCCCAGCATGGTGACAGCTCACAAAGCAGGGAACCTGGAGCTCACTGTGCAGCAATTTACTTAGCAGGTGCCTCAGTGGTCTAAACCTCTTCTAGGCAACTTGGCTGTTTTCTGCTTCTTTAGGGCAGCGGATCTGGTCTCAGGGTCTTCTTTGCAGTTTGCCTCTGCTCTTCTGAGAGGGATTCTCAGCTTTTATAGCTTATTCTGGCAGGAGAGTCCTAACAAATCTGGTCAGTTTCAGGAACTTCCTGAAGCTATGTGAGTTGCTTACTTTCCTGTTTAAGGAGCTTCTGGGCAGGATGGAATGTTTCAGTCTTGGAGCAAACTGTTACAGAACAGCCATCTTACTTGGCCCAGTGTTGTGGGATATTATTCAATCACACCGTGAACACTGAGTTTACATTTGTGTTAATTAAATAAAAACAACCTTGCTTCAGGGGGTGGAGCCAGCAACTAGTTGACTGGAATTATCTATAGAAAGTCCAGAGGAGCCAGGAAGATGGATAGAGTGGCAGTCATGTTAGTAACTTTTGATTGGCTAGGGTTAGTTGGGGGTTACAGTTATCAATTTTCAGGCAGGCCTGGATAAATCCCAGGCTTTCTCGTTGAGCTGCTGTGGAGGCTGGCTGGCCAGCATGTACTGACTGTAGGGGCTGGCTCAGTGGCTTAGGCTTGGTGCGTCCTATCTCCCTGTCCCTGTTGTCAGGGGCATCAGTGATTGTCTTTTGTTCATGGACTTCCCAGAAACTGCTTGATCAGTCTCAGGAAACTGAAATTGAGTCCTGATCTCTGAGAGAAGACTGAGCGGCCTGTTATGGCGTCTGCTTGGTCCTCTCAGAGGTTGTTTCATATGGTATGCATTCACCCTATGTGAAGCAGGTATTAAACTCATGGGCAGCTCGGAACAGAATTATCCCCCAAGACGGGGAGGATTTGGTATAAGCAGCACTGATGGCAAACATGGTGGAAAGAGGATGCTAGTGCCATAGAATGACGAAGCAGGGCTGGAGGTCGATATTTCCCAAGACCAGTTGCTAGGTGAAGGCCTGCATGCTGAATTGCAAAGGCAGCTTGAAGTTGATGAGCACACCTCGGCCCTGTGTTGTTTAGCAGCCTTAAGTGCATGGGACACTGTTGGAGAATCAGGAAAGAGATTTGAGTCATTTACTAAAATTATACAAGGCCCCAAAGAAGCCTTCACAGATTTTTTTTTTTTTTGCAAAGATTGACCTCATATAGAATAGTATCAGATCCAGAAATCAGACAAATATTAATAGAATCTTTGGCTGGTTTTTGAAAATGCTAATTCTGAACACAAAAAGTGATCAGGCCTCTAAAGGCAAGATCAGCACCAGTAGATTAATGGATTAGAAATATGGCTGATGTTGCATCTCATACTTATGATGCAACTTTAGTAGGAGAAGTAATCTCCAAAGGTTTTGAGAAAAGCCAAATTGTCAAATGTCTTGGCTGTGGCAAGCAAGGTCATTTCAAAAGGGATTGTAGTCAAGGTATTCCTAGAAACAATGTTTTTTCTAGAGTTAATTCAAAAAGAAGGTCCCAGCCTTCTGGAGTATGCAGAAAGTGTGGCAAAGGCTGACATTGGACTAATGAATGTAAACTAACAAGGGAAGATGAAACAGTTTTTTTTTATATTACAATATAAATGCTTAGCCGATAGCTCAGGCTTGTTATTAGCTAACTCTTACATTTATATTAACCCATATTTCTATCTATACTTTGCCATGTGGCTTGGTACTATTTCTCAGTATGGCATTCTCATCTTGCTTCTCTGCATTTCCTAGCAGCTCTCTTACTCTGCCCTTCTCTCTCAGCATTCTTCCTGTGTCCGGCTGTCTTGCCTGATCTCTTTCTGCCCTGCTATCGGCCAATCAGCTTTATTATTAACAACGAGCATAATCCACAGCAAACAAAAACCTCCAGAGATAGATTATATAGTGCTTTATTAACTTTAAAGTTTTTAAATGCTAATGAACAAAATAACAACAGCAACTGAGAAACATTGGATTGTGGAGGGAAAAAAACTGCTGAATTAAACTAGCCCATGTATTTTAAGAATGTCTTAACTTCAGAAAGGAAGTCAGGAAATGTGTTGCACTGCGAGAGAAGTCATGCCTTTGTTTCCCCAGGAAATGAAATGCTGTGGATTCCTTCAAAATTAATAAAGATTAAATTTGAACAGGAGAGATCTCTTGATTAAGGAGAGGTGGTAGTTCATCAAACAGCTTGATCATTCAATACAAACTAAGTTATAAGAATAACAGATGTCTTTCATTTGCTCAGGTATGAAAAAATATCATAATAATAATATTTTTGAATGATAATTTACCAAAAGCACAATTGCTTACTGGCATGAAAGGAAAAATGGGTTTTCTTTTTTTTTTTTTTTTTCAGAGCTGAGGATCGAACCCAGGGCCTTGCACTTGCTAGGCAAGCACTCTACCACTGAGCTAAATCCCCAACCCCGAAAAATGGGTTTTCTTAAACCACATGTCTTAATTCCGTATTAGAATGTTAAATTGCAGATTGTCATGTGACTCACATTGTCTTGGACATCAGCTTTTGAGTTTTCTTTTCAAATAAAAAGGATATTTTTGTTGTCTGGTATTAAAAGCCCAGTTAAGAGAGTTAAAGTGTTTTAAGTAAATTCAAAAGGTTACTAAAAAGACAAGCTAAAATTTAAAATGATGATCCCTTGTGATCTAGAAGCAAATACACATTAACTTGAATTTATGTATATATAAAGAAAAAGGGGAAAATAGGTATGTTTATCCACATATACCAAGGTACATTTCAAATTCAAATTCAAAGTAAATTTCAAAAAAAAATTTAAAGTTAAAAGACAATACTTTTTCTGTTGCCAAAAACATTTTGCCTTAACAAAAATATAACCTGCAAAAAAAGGATCTCCCCAAAGTTAGGGTTGGGTGGGGCAGGGTTATATTTTTGTCTTTCCAGGGATAGAAAAGTATCCAACTAAGGAATCCAGAGACCACTGGACAAATGAGATATCTGAAGGACAAATCATCAAGATAAAATATTCCAAGAAAAAGACTAAATTGGCCTAATGGTATAGCACACCTCCAACAGGGTAGAATTTTATAAATCTTCCCAAATGCTTGTTTTTTCTGCTTTCTACAAACATAAAAGGCAAATGATCTTTTTGTGGTCTCAATTCAATTAAAAATCAAAGCTGGCTTTGGAGTTGGAACACGGCTCTCTCCTTCTCTAAACCCAAGCATGCTTGTTAAAGGAAAATCCAAAATCTCTGTCTTATGTCAGAAGAGCTACCTGGTATGAAACAGAAGAAAATAAAAATTAAGGGAATATTCTATTGCCACTAATCTTATAGTCCTTTGGTTTTGACTCTTTAAATTTATTTTTCTTTCTTTCTTTCTTTCTTTCTCTTTTTTTTTTTTTTTTTTTGGTTTTTCGAGACAGGGTTTCTAGCTTTGCGCCTTTTCCTGGAACTCACTTGGTAGCCCAGGCTGGCCTCAAACTCACAGAGATCCACCTGGTTCTGCCTCCCGAGTGCTGGGATTAAAGGCGTGTGCCACCACTGCCCAGAAAATTTTTTCTTAAGATATAAATATTATCTCAAAATCTATAAGACTGTTATATCTGTCTGTCTGCCTGCCTGTCTATCTATCTATCTATCTATCTATCTATCTATCTATCTATCTATGTGTGTGTAACTTTCTGCCAGGATATTAGTAGTCATACAGAGTACTAATTCTAGAAATAAGCTTCATCTAGCTTCTAGTACGTGTTTTCGGGTTTGAGTCTGAAGCAGGTAATTTTTTTTTTTTTTTTGGTTTTTCAAGACAGGGTTTTTCTGTAGTTCTGGAGCTCATCCTGGAACTCACTCTGTAGACCAGGCTGGCCTTAAACTCATAGCGATCCGCCTGCCTCTGCCTCTTGAGTGTTGAGATTAGTGCTGAAAGGTGTGTGCTACCACCGCCTGCCTCTGAAGCAGGTAATTAGGAACTAAGTTTGTGTAACCCTGATGTACTTAATAGATTGTGTCCCTCTAACTTCTTGGAGATCTGCTGTATATGACATTTAAAATGTTTAAGTTTTCTGCAGTGAACTGTGACCATTCCTAACAGAAACTTTGAAGTCTCTAAAAAGATGATGGAGCCCTGCAACGACAATTCCACCTTGACTGTGATAACACCATCAAGCTGACAAACACCACCCAAAGCCAGTTTAGGACTACAAACTGCTCAGGACAACTTCAAAGCTGCTAGCCAAGATGGTCCAGCCTCACAGACTCCTGCAGCCAGGATTTGAGATAAGCCCCACACTTTCCCATCACACAGAGACTGGACAACAAATGATACAGCTAGCTCTCCTAGGACTTGACCATTTTCTCAGGGTTCCCTAGAAATACCATCATCCCCAGACAATAGAAAGTAATTTTAAGAACACGATGCCCACATTCCCAAAAGGTAGCGTGGTTGGTTTTTGGTCATTCAGTGGGTTATGAATATTTGTCATTGTATAAGGGGGTTGTTGCAAGTTGTTATTGGTCATGGTCAGGGAGGAAATTAAGCAGAGGAGGTTAGATTCAGGGATCTCTTCCTGAAAAGAAAAAAAATGGAGGATATAGGAATGATAGGATAAAAGGGTAGATTATTGAATCTACTTTTAGACTAAAAAGCAACTACTAGTCTCAAATATTTTACATTGGCATGGATTTTTGTATATTGATACAAATTTAAGGTTATTTTTGTTACAACATATTGTGTATATGTTTCTACTCTTGTTTAAGATGTTGTACTTATGCAGTTCATTTAAAAATGTAGTGTAAGATTCTAGTCCTTGAAAGCTATTATTATAAACTACTTAGGATAATGAAGAAATGTAGGTTAGTAGTTAGTCATATATAGTAATCAAACTTGTAGTCATGTTAGATATGTTTTTAAGGATAAACATATATTTTAGATAGACAGGTGGTCTTCAAACACTTCAGAGATCTATGGATTATGGCATTTAAGATGTTTTCATAACATAAGGCTTTTCATGACAGTGGGACACATTGCTCTTGGCAGCACCAATCTACTTCAAAAAAGATGATGGGCATCAAAGAATCTTCATATGGAGTTTGCTTTTCTTGTGGCAAAGTTAGCCACTGGGCAAGAAACTGTCCTTGCCTTGACTGCTGACAGGGTACTATCCAAATTGGACAAGCAAGACACAAAGGGATTTAACTGCCAAACTTTGCCAAGACAAGGTAGGACAGTCCTTCAAAACTCTTGCTTCACAGAAAAGTCTGTCAGATATTCTAGGCCTGTAGGCCAAAGACGGATGCCCTAACATTGCTGAGGAACCTTGGGTGACTTTTCGGGCAGCCAGCTGTCTCTGTCATTTCTATAGTTTTGGAGGTTGTTTGCGCTGCACATCCTGTTTACTCAGGTAATAGTTTATCCTTCTCAGGTCTCTGATGAGATTGAAGACTAGACAGTTATAGTTTTACCATTTTCTTTGTTACCAATTTAAAAAAAAAACTTACAAAAGAGATGTAAAGTTTATAAAGGTTGAGAGACATAAAAGCTTAGGTTGTTTATCTAAGAAGATGTTTTAAGGACTAAAAGGATATTTTTAGGCTGGTAATACAAGTTATGATAGAAGGAGAGGGGTGGCTCAGCAGTTAAGAGCACTGACTGATGTTCCAGAGGAACCAGGTTCAATTCCCAGGTCGTCCAGAGTCTAATCACACCAGGATTAAAAAAAAAAAGATAGATAAATAAATAAATAAAAAGGAACCAGTTATGATAGAAAGTTGTTTAGGTATAAAACTTTGGACTCACTAAGACACGATAGATAATAGAATATTTTCTCTGAATTTGCCAAATATAAAAGGACTGGACATTGTGAATGTAATTCTTACTTGATAATTGTTCTTATTGTATATAGCTTTACTGTGTTAGATTTAAAATCTTTCCTTTTTATTTAGACAAAAGGGGGAAATGTTGTGGGATATTTGATCACATTGTGAACCCTGACTTTGCATTTGTGCTAATTAAATAAAATTGGCCTTGATTCTGGGGGAGAAGCCAGCAACTAGTTGAATGGAATTAGCCATAGGTAGTCTGGATGAGTCAGGAATATGGATAGAGACACACAGGAAGGAGTAGAGAGGGACTTGGAGTTCCACACGTCTTTTGGTTTGGGATGAGTGGAAAAACGCGTCTCTTGCTGGGTCTCCAGCCAAAAAGGAAGGTCAGCTGGTTGCTTCTCTGCCTCTCTGATTCAGCAGGTTTTCACCCAGCATCTGACTTCTGAGTCTTTGTTGGTAAATAGAATGATAGAGACTTAGTTTAAACCTGCATGTCTGCCAGGCCTGTGGGACCAGAAGTCCCTCCAGGCCACAGCCTGAGTGGCTGGTGGGGCACTGACTCTGGGGCTGTGGGGCCGCAGACAATAGTTAAGATATTAGTAGATTCATGTGCAGCCGCTAAGACGATGGAAAAACATCAGCCCAGCTTTTATATTTGTTTAAATAAAAAAATATATATAGCTAGGCATAGTTGAACAGACCTCTAATCTCAGCACTCAGAAGGCAGAGATAGGAAGATCTCTGTGTGTTCAAGGCCAGCCTGTTCTACATAGCAAGTTCAGGACAGCCAGGACTGTGTAGAGAAATGCTGGGTGTTTTGAAAGACGTGGGGCCCCCAAAGCCGCATATATTTGAATGTTTAGTCCACAGCTGGTGGAACCTTTGGGAAGGATTAGAAGGTTTGGCCTTGTTGGGGAAGGTACGTCCCTAGGATGGGCTTTGAGGTTTCAAAACCCCACTCCATGCCCAGTCTCTCTCTGGTTTCTACCTTCTGATAAGGGGGTAAGCTCTCAGCTACTGCTCCAGCTCCACGCCTCCTGCCTGCTGCTGATGGTGATGAACTAACCCACCCAGCTGTGATGGTGATGAACTAACCCACCCTCTGACATTGTAAGCCCCAATCAAATGCTTTCTTTTATAAGCTGCCTTGGTCAGGGTGTCTCTTCATAGTAGAACAGTAACTACAATACCATGTCTCAAGCCCCCACCATCCCCCAAAATTAAAATTTTATTTCACATGTATGGGTGTTTTGCCTGCTTGTGTGTCTGTGTACCACGTGCATGCAGTGCCCATGGAGGCCAGGAGAGGGCGCTGGATCCCCTGGAACTGGAGTTACTGATGGCTGTGAGCTGCTGTGTGGGTGCTGGAATTGAACCTGAGTCCTCTGGAAGAGCATTCAGTGTTCTTAATGACTAAGCCACCTCTCAGACGCCTCTAAACCCTCTTCCCTTTTTTGTGACAAGGCTTGGTGGTTAAATGTCCTACATAATCCTGGGCATTTGAACACTTGGTCCTAGTTGTTGGTAATGATATTTGGGAGCTAAATCCCTGCTCAAGGAAGTATGTCACTGGAGGTGGGCTTTGAAGTTTTAAAGATTCTCACCATTCCCAGTTCACTCTCTGTCTCCTGCTTGCAATTCAAGATGTGAGTGGACCAGGATTCCTGCTCCTGGCTGTTCACCTTCCCTCTGCAGTCATGGACTCTGACCCTCTGCAACCATAAGCCCAATAAACATTTTCTTATATCGTTTGTCTGGGCCATGGTGTTTTATCACAACATAAAAAAGTAACTATGAAACAGGGTCTCACTATGTAGCCCTGGCTGTCCTGAACTCGTTCTGTAGACCAGGCTGGCCTCTAACTCATGGAGATCCTCCTGCCTCTGCCTCCTGAGTGCTAGAATTAAAGACATGAGCCAGGACACCAGCTTTATTTTTATTTTTAATGGGGTGTGTCTGTGTGAAGGTGTGTGCACATGAGCAGTATGGACTCTTAACTGCTGAGCTACCTTCAGCCCCGGTCCTGCTTTTGTGTCAGTCAAGCTGGTGTCCCACTTTCCTTGTCCAGGACCCTTGGGGCAACACACCAATGTCATGGTAGGTGGGGTAACACCGTTGTCATTGGGTACCCCCTGGAGTATCCTTTATTTTTCCAGATTTCCCCCAGTGCCAGGCTGGAGGTGGGAACTTTGTGGTCATAGGGACTTGAGATGCTAGGGGCCCAGCTTGGTGACTGCAGAGGTGAGCCGCCTGTAAGGGCCTGGAGCTGCTGGGAGCAGGACACACCTAGGGCCCAACCGGAGCCTGGAGTGCTGAAGGAAGAAGGCAGGTGTGTGGGGGCATAGGGAGTGGGAGGTTCGGCCGTGGGGGGGGGATAGGGAGTGGGAGGTTAGGCCGTGGGGGGCATAGGGAGTGGGAGGTTAGGCTGTGGGGGGGGGCATAGGGAGTGGGAGGTTAGGCCGTGGGGGGGGATAGGGAGTGGGAGGTTAGGCCGTGGGGGGGCATAGGGAGTGGGAGGTTAGGCCGTGGGGGGGGATAGGGAGTGGGAGGTTAGGCCGTGGGGGGGGGATAGGGAGTGGGAGGTTAGGCCGTGGGGGGGGATAGGGAGTGGGAGGTTCGGGCTTGGGGGGGGATAGGGAGTGGGAGGTTAGGCCGTGGGGGGGCATAGGGAGTGGGAGGTTAGGCCGTGGGGGGGGATAGGGAGTGGGAGGTTAGGCCGTGGGGGGGGGATAGGGAGTGGGAGGTTAGGCCGTGTGGGGGGCATAGGGAGTGGGAGGTTAGGCCGTGTGGGGGCATAGGGAGTGGGAGGTTAGGCCGTGGGGGGGGATAGGGAGTGGGAGGTTAGGCCGTGGGGGGGGGGATAGGGAGTGGGAGGTTAGGCCGTGGGGGGGGCATAGGGAATGGGAGGTTCAGCCGTGGGGGGGCATAGGGAGTGGGAGGTTAGGCCGTGGGGGGGCATAGGGAGTGGGAGGTTAGGCCGTGGGGGAGCACCAGGCATGTAGGCCACAGGTGCTTGGCTGGCTCCATGACAAACATCTCTGCAAAGCTGTTACCAACAGTCTGGGACAGGGAAGGAGAAGAAGGCCGTGTGGGGCCGGTCTCGTGAAGATTGCAGATGCCAGGCTGCAGCTCCAGGCTCCTCTCCCTGCCTCCCAAGCAGACCACCCTCCTCTCTTGGGAAACTCGGTGGGGGTGTGAAAGTGGCTGGGATTTTCTAGGTTGAAGGGAATAGGGAATGGGGGGTGCTGCACGCTGGGCCACTGGGTGCTGTTGACACCTCGGAGTCCTGGCCCCTGAAGCCCAGACGTCTGCTCCTTTCATGACATGATGCAGGGGACCCTTGGGTGAGTCCCCAGAGGTGCCCCTGTTGCTAGCACTTGGCACTGGTTCCTCCTGGCACCACGGGCTGCTGTAATACAAGGTGGGGATCCTCTGAACTAGGACTTTCAAGGTGTCGACACTCTGGGATTCAAGACTTCAGTGAACAAATGTCAAGAAGGCCCCTCGGGGTTTAAGCCTGACATGTGGCCCTCCCAGGCCTGCCTCCCTCCCCAGGTGCTCAGCTGACTGTAGCTGAGTCAGTAGCCAGGCACATTTATGGCTGAAACCCTGGGGAAGCTCCTTTCCTGGTCTAGAGCCTAGCTGTCCCTGGAGTCCCTCAGGGTGGACAGCTCAGGTGTCCTCGAAGCTGCCCAGCAGGTCTCCTGTCTGACCAGATGCTCACCGTGTGGCCTTGGGACAGGGACATCATAGTTCCTCTCTTAGTCTCCTACTTCACCAGTCACAGGGACTGGGAGGTGACTGTGACTCTCAGATCCAGTTCTGTCTGGAGAAGGTCTTCCTGAGCAGGAGAGGGGAGGCAGGATGTCTGAGTCTCTCCCCTGATGGCTAAGGAAACCCTTATCTAGTCTTCAGAGTACAGCCCTGGGGGTGCCTTCCGCCTGGGTGTGAACAGGTTCTCTGGTTTTTCAGCTGTTTGACCTGGGGCGAATTCCTGAACCTCCTTGTACCTCAGGACCTTAACTGACAAATTCAGACAGTGGAGCTGGCCTCTGCAGAAGCTGCTGTGAGGGTAAGCTGAGGTAATACCTACAGCACACAGGACACAGCTTGTTACAGCAGAGACGGGACTGCTGGGGCAGGGTGGGAGACAGGACACGCTGGCTTCTCAGATAGCAGAAATTTCATAGGGGAGGGTGGCTGGCAGACTGATCTCTGAGCTCATACAGCCTGGTATAGCATGGGACACTGTGAGAAACACCAGGACCAAAAGCAATTTGGGGCAGAAAGAGAACTTCGTCTTACAGCCTGTGGTCCGTCACTGAGGGAGGCCAGGGCAGGAACTGAAGCAGAGACCATGGAGGAACCAGCTTACTGGCTTGCTGTGGTCTTGGCTGGGGCCCTGGGCACCCTCCTTTCTACCTTTGGACTCTCCCTGCCCTCTTACTTCTCCTGAGCCCCTACTGGCTGTGGAGAGCCCCAAGATTCCTAAGGCCACGGAGCACTAATCAAGAGGTCACCACGGAGTCGGAGTTGAGTTCTCTGGTGGAGGCCTGTGGTTCCTGGACCCCTGGAATACAGGCTGTGATTCTGCCTTTAATCAGTATTCCTGGCATCCATCAGGGCAGAGAACAGTCCCATCATCCCTAAGGGGACCAAGGTACACAGAAGAAGGGACTCACTAGGGCGGCCTCCTCGGCCATGCTGCCTGGGATGGAAGTTCCTTTTTTTTTTTTTTTTTTTTTTTTTGCCTCCCCCGCTCTTGTCTTCCCACTTTGCCTCAGGATCTCATGTAGCTCAGGTGTTGAAGTAGCTGTGTAGCTGAGGAGGACTTTGGGCTTCAGATACCGTCTCTACTTTTCTATCGCTGGGGTTATAGGCATGCACCACCATGCCTGGTTTATGCAATGCTGGGGATTGATCTCAGGGCTTTGTGCATGGTACACAGCATTCCATAGTTCAGAGCTCCATAGGCCAGAGCTCCATAGGCCAAAGCTCCATAGGTCAGCACTCCACAGGCCAGAGCTCCATAGGCCAGAGCTCCACAGGCCAGAGCTTCATAGGTCAGCGCTCCATAGGTCAGCACTCCATAGGTCAGCACTCCATAGGTCAGCACTCCATACGTCAGCACTCCATAGGTCAGCACTCCATAGGTCAGCACTCCATAGGTCAGCACTCCACAGGCCAGAGCTCCGTAGGCCAGAGCTCCATAGGCCAGAGCTCCGTAGGCCAGAGCTCCATAGGCCTAGAACTCACTATGTAGCCCAAGCTGACTGAGAATTCGTGGCATTCCTCTTTCGTCAGTCTCTTGAGAGCTGGGATTAGATGCATAAGCTAAGACTCCCAGCTCCCAGAATTTTACACATGTCAGCATCCAGGATGTGTGCCAGGATCTCAGACATCCACCCTCCTGCCGCAGTCACAGGAGAGCAAGCTGTCTACAGAGTGAGGGGGTGCCTGCCTCTCCCAGCTTTCCTGAGGCAGCAGCGGCCGCAGGCATCTGACTTGCGGTCACCAGCAGTCCTGGGTGGGTGTTGCAGATGTGGGGCTGCAGCTCCAGGCTCCTCACCTCTCATCTCCCCTGGATGGAGGCAGGACATTTTTTGTGTCTGTAAAGCCAAGTTAGGGGAAGTTTCTGGGGTTGTGTGGAGAAAGAGGAAACACTCTCAGGGAATTTCTTCCTGTCACACCAGGAGAGGCCATCAAGCCCAACTGTTGAGTTTCAGGGTGCCAGCCGTAAAGATCTGAGCTTCTGCTGTCCCTGCTGCTAGACAAATGACTGCCCTAGGTGACTGCACTTCAGAAATGGAGCCGTTACTACCTGCATGGAAGAGGAAAACAAGGCTCAGAGAGACTGCACGCATTGTCCACCAGAGTCACACAGCGGCAGCCGAGGAGATGAGCCTCTCCACACCCTGGCCTAATCCTGCCTCTCAGAGTTAGTTACCCCTGCCTTCCAGAGATTTGGTGGCCATTTACCTTCCTTTACCACACATCTCAGCTCGTTTGCACCGTGGGTCTAGTTCCTGCGCTGGCTCTGTGCACCCTGCAGCAGTGCGGACCTGCTGGCTTGGCTTGCTGTCTGGTTGAAGTGCATCCCATCAGTCAGCATGTGACAGGGCCCCGTCCCTCATCTTAGCTCAGCTTTCCATTCCGATCAGCAGCCGGGGATCACAATGTGAAGATTGTGTCCTGGAGCAACTGGGAACCGGGTCGGGGAATAAATTGCTTCAGAGAGAAAAAGCAAACGCCACAAAGGAGAGATGGACGAGGAGTAACGAACTAAAAATTCAGAGGAAGATCAGGGTCCCAGCGGACACCAGCTGAGCATATCTGTGTCGAAGGATGAAAGCGCAATAAATTCCTTAAAGTCCTTAATCAGTTAAAGACCTTAATCAGCCTTAATCAGCTTTTCTTTTCTTTTTTAATCTTTTTGAGACAAGATCTCATTATGTAGCTCTTGCTAGCTTGGAACTTGCTATGTAGACCAGGCTAGCCCTGAACTCACAGGTATCTACTCTGCCTCCACCACACTGGCTTGAGAGTCAGGTGCCTCATCCCACAACAAAGTGTCCCAGTGAGCTGAGGAAAGAAGAAACCAAGGCGAAAGTGATCGGTTTAAAAAGTACTTCCTTATGCCAACAAGGTGGCTCAGTGGGTAAAGGCCAGCAAGCCTGATGACCTGGGTTTGATCCCCGGGACCAACATGTGGAAGGAGAGAAGGACTCTGGAAACTCTAACCTCCAGTGCAGGCACACACACAAAACAGACAAATAGATGTCATTTAAAACTTTCTTTCTTTCCAGAGCAGGAGCAGATGTAAACAAGGACTGGAAACTGGACGGGCAGCTTCAGCCCCCCCCCCCCCCAGGAGCATCTAGAGCTCTCCCTAGTTCTCAGGCCAGGAATGCTAGCAGGGAGCTCCAGTTTCTTAACCTTCCTAAAGGGCCACTCCTGCCTGGAGCTTAGGCTGCAGGGCGTGGACTAGAATTCCAGCCCAGACAGCAATTATATCTTCTGGCAAACGGCTGTGGAAACAAATCCTGAGATGTTTCATGGTGTAAATGGGTTAGAGCTAGTCCCCAGTTTTAGCCCACCTCCTTGATGATTTTAGGGCTACCTCTTCAGAGAGGGGGCTGACACAGCAAAAGCCCCTGACATTTCTGGCCTGGGTGGAGACTGAGCATTCCAAGCTACCTAAAACATAGTTAATCCAGTTGGGGCAGCCAGTCACCTGGCCTAGTGCCTACTCTGAGGAAGGCGGCCCTCTTTAAGGCATGCTAAGAGATGGGCGGAATAATTATCCCTTTAATGAGATACTGTACTTTCCCTCTAGAATTCCTGCCTTTTTTGCAGTCCCTACGAACGGTATGAGGTTCGCTGGGTCTGTTCTCCCTCCTGATTCAGGAGCAACACTTCCTTTTCCTGTCTCTTTCTTTTACATACCACCAGAATGTAAGTGTACTCTCTCCAGTACTGGGCTCCCTCCCTCTTCCTTTAAATTCTCTCCCTGCTCCACAGCCGCTTGTCTGCCCCAAAGCAACCTCCATCCAGGCTTAACTCTAGCAGCATAGATTTTTTTTTCTCTTTCTCTTCCCTGTTCTCCCACTCCAGGCAGCAGCTGAGATTTACATCATACCTGCTCTGGAGTTTTTCTTTAAAAAAAAAATTCCCTTTGAATAAACTTTGACTTTCAATTTTTTTTCTGCCTTTTAATTTTTTAATTGGCAGAGAAAACAAATTCATTCCTGCATGTCTAGATGGTATCACACAGGGAGAAAGTGTGGAAATACGGATTCATCAACTTTGGTTATATGAAATCATTCTGAAAGAAATTTGATTGATTGATTAATCCTGGGTCTCATTGTATGGCGCCCAAGTGGGTCTTGAACTCCTGGGATCAAACCATTCTTCTGTCTCAGCCTCAAGCAGCCAGGACCACAGGTGGATGTCACAGAGCCCAGCTTTACAGTGCTATTTTTGGTAAACCGAGGCAGAGAGGATTCCATTATTGTCTTGATTGAAAGCAGTCTGTGTTGCCAGGCAGTGGTGGTGCACGTCTTTAATCCCAGCATCCACAGAGATCCACCTGCCTCTGCCTTCCTGTGGCAGGCAGATTTCTGTGAGTTTGGGGCCAGCCTGGTCTACAGAGCAAGTTCCAGGACAGCCAAGGCTATACACAGAGAAGCTCTGTCTCAGAAAGCCAAGAAAAAAGAAAAAGAAAGAAAGAAAGAAAAGAAAAGAAAAAAATCTTTGCCCTGATTTCCCAGAATACTTTGCTTTTGAAAGACAGGGATAAGTGAAGCCACTTAGGGGATCAGACTAATACAACTCCTCCGTAGTTTTTATTTACACCCTCTCGGTGGTGCAGGATGGCGGTGGGCCTGAGGGTGGTGGTGGTGGGTCTGAGGGTGGCGGTCGTGGGCCTGAGGGTGGCCGTGGGCCTGAGGGTGGCGGCGGTGGCGGCGGTGGGTCTGAGGGTGGTGGTGGCGGTGGGCCTGAGGGTGGCGGTGGGTCTGATGGTGGCGGTGGTGGGTCTGAGGGTGGCGGTAGTGGGTCTGATGGTGGTAGTGGTGGTGGTGGGCCTGAGGGTGGCGGTGGTGGCGGTGGGCCTGAGGGTAGCCATGGTGGGCCTGAGGGTGGCGGTGGTGGGTCTGATGGTGGTGGTGGCGGTGGCGGCGGTGGGTCTGATGGTGGCGGTGGTGGGCCTGAGGGTGGCCGTGGGCCTGAGGGTGGCGGTGGTGGGTCTGAGGGTGGCAGCGGTGGGCCTGAGGGTGGCAGCGGTGGGCCTGAGGGTGGCGGTGGTGGGTCTGAGGGTGGCGGTGGTGGGTCTGAGGGTGGCCGTGGGCCTGAGGGTGGCGGTGGTGGGTCTGAGGGTGGCCATGGTGGGCCTGAGGGTGGCGGTGGTGGGTCTGAGGGTGGCGGTGGTGGGCCTGAGGGTGGCGGCGGTGGGTCTGAGGGTGGTGGTGGTGGTGGCGGTGGGCCTGTTGCAGCAAATCCCAGGAAGGAGACCGAGTCTTCCAAGCTTTGCGGCAGTTTCCAGGCTGCATCCTTCTGCTGAGGCCCCACAGCATCAGCGAAGCTCTCAGGCCTGTCTTTCATTCAACAATCAGGATTACGTGGAGGGCGGGGGTGTAGGGGGGAGTTGCTCTTGGCACACCCAGTAGCCACACCCTTGGTCTCAGCGCCAGAGAGCTGAGCTGATCCGTGAATTTCGAACAATACCCTTCCCTGCCCTCTCAGAAGAAGGACTCCGCAGAGAAGGCTGACCCAGCAGGAAGGCATTGCGTTGGGAGTGGGGGGTGTTGTGGGGGTGTTAGCTTGTTCCTGCTCGCCCTCCACTGCCAGGCGTGTGGATGTGATACGTGGTGCTTGGAATCAGAAGGTGACCTGAAGGATGGGGACCTTGTGTGGATGATGACGGAGAGGGGGACCCAGATATACTGCTGACGGCCTTGCTTTGACGTCAACCCTACACCAGGACTTTGAGACTTTTTTAAAAAATTTAATAATTAAAAAAAAAAAAAAAGTGTGTTCCTTGTGCATGTGCCTGTGGAGTCCAGAAGAGGGCGTCTGCTCGCTGAGATGGTTGTGGCCTCCCCAACATGGGTGCTGGGAACAGAACTCAGGTTCTCTACAAGAGCAGCGAGTGCCCTTAGGAGCTGAGCCATCTCTGAAGCCCCTGAATTTCTTTCTTTTTTTTTTTTTTTATATGACAGACAAATGTAACCTCCATCCTGCTCCAGCCACGGTTACCTTTGTCTGTCTAGTTTGTAGGCAGCTGCAGCCTTTAATCGGACACTTGCTGTTTGGGGCGCAGCTGACACATTGCACCGTCTCCAGTCAACAGAAAAGGTGGGTTTGCCACAGGTGTGTGGGTCCCTGAGGTGCCGCAGCTGCTCAGTGTACTCCGTAATTGAATATGTGATCATATCAATGGAGTTAAAGACACACACACACACACACACACACTTCCTTTTTCTCCCCCCCCCTCTCTTTCTCTCTTCCTCTCTCTCTCTCCCCCTCTCTCTCCTGTCTTCTTTTCTTTGTTTCTTTCTGAGATAGGGCCTCATACAGACCAGACTGGCCTGGCTCTGTTTCCCAAGTACTGGGGTACAGGTGTTTGCTACAATTATGCCTCCTTTTCTCGCTCCTTCCCTTCCCCTCGCTCCTTCCTCTTCTTTTCCTCCTTCTTCCGCTCTCTCTGTTTTTGGGGGATGGGCTGAGGGTAAGATCTTGCTATGCACAGTCCAGGTTGGCCTCAAACTAACGGCAATCCTCCTGCTTCAGCTTCCCGGGTGCTGGGATCACAGGCAAGGCCACCTGACTGAGACTGGGATTCAGACCCTCAGCCAGGGCATCCAGGATGGGCCTGGTGGAGGGTCCTGGGTCTTTAATGTCTGATACCCCCGGGACTGTGGGGAAGAAAGGTTGATCAGACCGTTCAAAGGCAGCAAAGGCATGAGCTGGCGCTGGCCCTTAGTGGCTGCTCCTTGGCCTGTGGTTCCTGTTTCCATGGCCACTTCCTCGCCCATCTCTCTCTTGCACTTACAGTCTTTTCCGTTAGTTATTTACTGTCGGGACAGAACTCAGGGCATTTTCTCATAAATTCCCAGTTTTCTTTTCCCACCCACTCACTCCCTCTAGGGCCTTCTAGGTCACACTTCCGGCAGGGCTGCTGGGAAGTATGAGTGGCTGGTGCAGATTCAAACCCCTTTTCCTGTAGACAGCCAACCTATGACCACCAGGGACTGCATTCTAGGGCTGGGATGACAGACAGGGAAGCCCCCAAATCCCGCCCACACAGCTGACTGCCGCATTTATGTGTTTCTGCTTATTTTGTAGTTCTGGTGGAGGAACCCAGAGCCTCACATATGCTAGGCTGCTGGATTTAACCGGAGCCGGTAGTGGCTCCCTTCCTTCAGCATCTCCTTTCCTCGCCTCATTGGGCACTTAACTGGTCTCCCAGATCTGGATCCCTCCGTCCTGTGTCTCAGGCTCACAGGGGCAGGAGGCACCTGACTGCTTGGCTGTGTTTGCAGCTTCCATTGTTCTGATGTATGATGCTCTGGGGCAGGGGCTGGGACTGAGGGTACAGGGCTTGTCACCCATTCATATGATGATGCTTGATTATCGAAGGGCTTCGTACTAGAAATTGCCTTCACTAAATAGGTGTTGGTGGCTCATGTCTGTAAGCCCAGTGCTCAGGAGGTGGAGGCAGAGAATCAGAAGTTCAGTTATCTAGTATCCTTCTTGGGCTTCTTCCTGGTGACACAGTACCCGCTGTTACACACTTGGCTCCCATGTGTCCCTCATCTTTAGCTGTGAGTCCAGTTTGAGGCCAGCCTGGGCCACGTGAGACCCCATCTCAAGAAAAACCTTTGAAGAAATCACTCCATGTGGGCAGACATGTACCCCTGGCAGAGGGAGTGGGCCAGGGAAGGAGGCTGGGCCTGGCTGGGGCAGACACGGTAGTATCCTAGCAGGGAGGCTGGGGGCACCAGCCAAAGGGGCCGTGGAGTGTGCCTGTGCTCTTGGCCCGTCCTGATCTTCAGATACGATATTGGGCCTGGGGAAGCTTCTGGGATGCCCCTGGGACTTAGTGGGCCCTTGGCCTGTAGGGGACAGGATGGGGTAGAAAGCATAGTTGACTCTAAGGAGAGAGACACCCTGGCAGCTGTGACTGTGGGTCAGTCACCTCACTGCAGCTAACGGGTACTAAAGGATGGTCCCTAGGAGGAGGCGACAGCCGGTCAGCTCTTGGCTCGGTGTGCTCTGACATTCCATGCTTAACCCTCACCTTGTCCAGGACAGACAGGAGTGAGTGTTTCTTGGGGGGCCAGGTCTGTTTTTCAGTCAGTCTGGGAGCTGTTCTGTCACGGTATTTTTATTTATTTATTTATTTAGTTTTTTAAAATTTTATTTTATGGGTGTGAATTTGCCTGATTTTATGTGCACCATGTGTGTGCAGTACCCCACAGAGGCCAGAAGAGGGCGTCAGACTTCCTGGAGCTGGAGTTACAGATGCTTGTGAGTGGCCACCCCGTGGGTGCTGGGAACCAAACCCCTGTCTTCTTCAAGAGCAACAAATGCTCTTCACTGCTGAGCCATCTCTCCAGCACATTTATTTTGAGACATGGTCTCATAGCACAGGCAGACCCTGAATTCCCAATCCTCCTGTCTATAATGCCAAGGTGTTCACCCCCAAGCCCAGCTCCCTAAACACTTGCAAACTGCTCCTTGGAATGGGAGGATTTTCTATTGAGATCTTGTGGTCAGCCCTCCATGGTGCTCCCCAGAAAGTCACAGAGCCCCTCAAGTATGGTCAAGACTGTCAAATCCTGCATGGTGATACCTGTTTGACTCAGGCTTGCCCTGGACACCTGTTGGGGAGGGGCAGGTTCCCTGGAACATAGTTTGGGAATGCTGATCTGCTTTTAGCCTGTTCTGAGACTGGACATTCTCCTGGGACCAGGCCAGGCTTGTGGCAGGAGGTGATTTATGAGCTGATGAATGAAATCATTAATTTACAGGGCAGACATGCTGGCAATCTAATTGACAGCAGCAATGTGCCCGGGGCGGTCTCCCCTGGCTAGGAATTGGATCCAGAGAGCAAGAGGGCTCTGGAGGTGACTCCCCACCCCCCTACCCCTCCACCCCCCACCCCCCGGAAGAGAAGAGGGACCTCATGCAAGCAAAAAGCAGGACAATGACTATGCAGGCAGCCTGGCAGTTGATACTGCTTTGAGCTTAATGGAGCCTCTGGTAATTCTCACAGCAGCTGCCTCAAAACAAGCCACTGAGGATTGGGGGCTGAGGGGAGGGAGTTCTTACCACTCAGGTGGCTCATACCCAAGTCAGGTGATCCAAGGGCCCTTGTATGCTGCCTCTCAAGCTCTGGCTGACCACTGTTCCTCCCCTCGAGCCTGGGAACTCAGCCCATCCTGTTGTTGTTTAATTGCTTCGTGGTTACAGTAGGAATTTACAGGCAGGTGTACCACTTCATACACTTAAGCTTGGGTGGAGATCAATCCAGGGCCATTAGACATCACCTCCCTTTGGTTTCATCTATTTATTTATTTATTTATTTATTTATTTATTTATTTATTTATTTATATTTATTTATTTAGGTTTCTTGAGACAGGGTTTCTGTGTGTAGCCCTGGCTGTCCTCGAACTCACAGAGGTCTGCCTGCCTTTGCCTCCCAAGTGCTGGGACTAAAGGCATGCGCCACCAGCGCCTGCTCTCATCTCCTTCTTACTGAAGTATTTGAAATCTCTTCAGCATGGGCAGTGAGTGGTACATGCCTTTCCCAGCTGCTCTCCTGAGGCTGAGGCTGGAGGATGGCTTGCTTACTTCAGCTCAGGGATTCCAGTCTAGCCTGAACTACATAGGGAACCCAGGTCTCTAATAAAACAAACAAACAAACAAACAAACAAACAAACAATCCTCCCCCCTTAAAATCCAAACCAAGTTCTTCTCTTCCAGTTACATGGTGAACTCTAGTTGCTCTGCAGTGTGGCTGAGCTCATAACTGTGACATTGGTCCACTGACCAAGTTCCTTTCCCCTTGCCATTGTCTGGGAACCATGGCCCTTTCTACATCAAGGAGATGGGCTGGTGTTTGTTGTGACAGGGCCCAGGCTAGCCTCGGACTTACTATGTAGCCTAGGGTGACCTTGAACTTCTGATCATCCTCCAGCTCTCTCAGGGTTTCAGAGACCCCACATGACTGAAGCCATGCTGTGTTTCCTTCTGGGCCTGGCTTATTTCACTTAATGCAGTGTCCCTGGGGTTCATTCCTCACTCCCTGTGTGACAGGAGCTCACCCTCTGCATCAGCCTCCTGCCTTAAAGCAGTTGCCCCAGCTCTGCTGAGGCCTCTTGCTCTGAGGGACAGGGTTGTACCAGCCTCTCTACCTCCAAGCTTGGGACAATGGCAGAGTGTCCTGAACCCCAGGGAGATCTCAGAAATTTCAAGTCCTTCCTGATTTTCTTTCAAGATTTTTCTTTGAGCCTGGCCTCCACAGTGATGGGCTGGGGGTGCTGGGTCTTTGGGGACCTCAGGTCGTGAATCTTCACTGCACCAGTGTGGTGGTTGTGGTCAATGCTGTGCATTAGAACTGGACCCCACAATCCAGGTTGAATAGTAAGGAGTCAAATGGAGCCGAAGGAGTCTCTAAAGGCCAGGCATGGAGGGCCACTCCTGACCCCAGCACTAGGGAGGCTGAGGTGGATGATCTTTAGTTTGAGGCCCGCCTGGGCTACATGATATCCTTTCTTAAAAAAAAAAAAAAACGAGCTGGGTTAGGATGTAGCTCAGTTGGAAGAGTGCTTACTGAGAATTCCTTAAGTCCTGGGTTCAATGGCTAGCACTGCATAAATGGCTGTGGTCTACATAGCAACATAGCAGGTTCCAGGCCAGGCAGGCTTCATAGGAATTTCTGAGATCTGTCTGGGGTTGCGGACACTCTGCCACTGTCCCAAGCTTTGAGGTAGAGGGGCTGGTACAACCCTGTCCCTCAGAGCAAGAGGCCTCAGCAGAGCCGGGGCAACCGCTTTAGGGCAGGAGGCTGATGGGGAGGGTGATGTGAGTCCATGGATGCAGGATGTGTCTGGGGGCTAGAGAGATGGATCAGAGGCTCAGTGCACTTGCTGCTCTTGCAGGAGACCTGGGTTCAATTCCCAGCATCCACATGGCAACTCACAACCACCTATAACTCCAGTTCTAGTATACCTGGCACCCTCTGTTGGCCTCCATGGACACCTGTGTGACATGGGACACAGACAGACAGGCAGGCACACAGAAATACACGTAAACAAAAATAAAAATTTAAAACTTGTTTTAATTACGTTTATATGTGTGAGCGTGTGTGTGTGTGTGTGTGTGTGTGTGTGTGTGTGTACTAGTGTGGAGGTCAGAGGTCAATGCAGGACTTGGTTCTCTTCTTCTACTGTGTGGGTCCCAGGGATAGAGCAGACTCCACAGCCTTTACCTGCTGAGCAGTCTCTTCAGCCATATTTCTGTTCTGCCCCCACTGGGCTTCAGCGATGGGGGAGTTTGGAGCAGCTGTGTGTCTGTGGGAGGGAAGAGGGACTTGCTCCTTCCTGTCTGCTTCTGTGGGCATCACCACACGGCTTCATGTGGCGTCACCCACACAGTGTTTCCTTCCTGCCATGGTTGCTGGAGCGGTAGCTTTGCCGGCAGGCAGATGGATTCCTGCAGACTCCCGGAGAGTCTCTCACACGATGGCAGTGTCCCACGCGTCCTGATTTCAGTAATCTCAAGCCCTTGTTCATCCACTCAGCCTTGGAGGTGGGTGCTGCATCCAGAAAAATCATCCTTGATGAGTTCCATGTCTCTTCTGTGCCTTTTCAGTTCCCTGGTGTTTTGGTCCATTCTTCATAACTATAACAAAATATTTGAGGTTGGGTAAATTATAAAGAAAACATTAGATTGGGGGTATAGCTCAGTTTTGAGAGTGCTGGCCCAGCATGCCCGAGGCCCTGGGTTGATCCCTAGCACCACATAGACAGGGTATGGGGTGCACACCTGTAATCCCAGCATATGGAAGGTAGAGCAGGACAGTCAAGAGCTAAATATCATCTTCCGTTACACAGAGAGTTAGAGGTCACCCTGGGCTGCATGCAGAGGGGCAGGTCTGGGTATCAGGTCACCTCTAGTGTGTCTACTCTGGCTGTCCCCTCCTCTTCTTTTTCTTGTTGGCTTTTTGTTTTTCCCAATTTATCTTTATTTTTAAGTGTAGGGGTGTTTTGCCTGAGTATAAGTCTCTTTATATGTGACTGGGTGCCCTTGGAGGCCAAAGGAGGATATTGGATCCTGCGGAACTGGAGCTCAGATGGCTATGAGCAGCCAGGTGGGTGCTGAGAATCGAACCTGTTGTGGGAATCTAGTAGAATCATTGTATCTAGGGTAAACATGAGAATGAAATAGTTGTTTTTCACTGTGTCTGTGGTAAGCATCAGAACAAATAGTTGTTTTCTAAAAGTACTTAGACCTTGAAGAAATCATTGTGGAAAACAGTGGTTGTTTTGTTATCTGTAGAGTTGTGTTTCTGAAGCAGCTTTACAGGCTTTACGTGACTTTGGTCACAAGACTATCCTGGCACACTCGGAGCTCTTGTGTTACTGGCCACTGCAAACAGGACATAATAAGGATTAAGGTTGCAGGGGTGTGATGATTTCCTTCAGAAAAACGGATAGATTAGATCAGGGCTTTGGTATGAGGAACTTGTTTTACCCCAAAAACAACCTTTGTGTAACAATAAGCATGCCTTTGCACGGCTGTTCAAGGTTCCAGCCATCAGAGGCTGGACCTCCCTGCTGCCAAGAGCCTAAAATTCATCTTGGAGTGACCCTCTTTCTTCCACCGACCCACACAGAACACCCGACAGAGCCGAGCCAGTGGTCTTGGTGACTGAGCTATCTCTCCAGCTCATTGTTTTGATTTTTTTTTTTGAAATAGGGTCTGTGGTGGTTTGAATGAAAATGGCCCCAGAGGCTCACAGGGAGTGGCACTTATAGGAGGTGTGGCCTTGCTGGAGTAGGTGTGGCCTTGTTGGAGGAAGTGTGTCACTGGGGTTAGGGTCAGACACTCAAGCCAGGCCCAGTGGCGCTCTCTCTTCCTGCTGCCTGCTGATCCAGATGTAGAACTCTCAGCTACCTCTCCAGCACCATGTCTGCCTGCATGCTTCCTGTCATGATCACAATGGACTAGACCTCTGAACTGTAAGCCAGACCCATTTATAAGCGTTTCAGTGGTCATGGAGTCTCTCTTCACAGCAACAGAAACCCTAAGACAGGTCTTGTATCCAAGGCTGGCCTTGGACTCACTATGTAGCTGAAGCTGACTTTGAATTCACGATCTTATTGTCTCTACCACCTGAGAGTTTGGATTATATTTTATGCTACTATGCTCAGCCTTCCCTTCAGAATCCAGTCAGGGACTCTACCTGATGGAATTATCTAGTCCTGACACCCCTGCTACCACCACCATGCACACAACAAAGACCACACTTCTGGATGCCATAGTCAGATAGGTTTGCATTCTCTTTGCTTCCCAACCTTTCTCCCTACCCCTTTCTCTTTTCTTTTTTCTTTTCTTTTCCTTTCCTTTCCTCCCCTTTCCTTTCTATCTCTCTTTCCTTTCCTCTTTCCTTTTTTCTTTCTTTCCTTCCTTCCTTCTCCTCCTCCTCCTCTTTCTTCTGTTTTTTTGAGACAGGGTTTCTCTGTGTAGCCCTGGTTGTCCTGAATCTCACTCTGTAGACCAGTCTGGCCTTGAACTCACAGAGATCCACCTGCCCCCCCCCCCCATTGCTGGGATTAAAGGCGTGAGCCACCACGCCTGGTGACCCCCTTTCTTTTGTAACTCTGGGGATCAAACCCAGGGTCTCTCATATGCTAGGTGAGCACTCCACCATTGAACTACACCCCAGACTTTATTTTGAGGGGACTTAGTCTTACTCTGTAACCAGTATCTTCCTCCTCGTCACCATGGCTTACTAATGATTTTTTTTCTGTTACATTTCCTCTTTGAGAACTTCCACGATTTCTGTCTCCAATGGGACCGTGACAGCTTCAGACTGGGAACCCCACAGAGTCTGACTGTAGGGTTCCAGTGGTGATAGGCAGCTACTTGCTGGAGGCCTATTTGGCTGCAGACCTCTTCTGACAGGCCCCACCCCCAATCCACTCTCCTCTCCACCCAGCGTCAAAGCTTGCTGCCACCCACCTGCTGGTGTCTAGCTTGGCTCCAGAGTGCTCTGTTGATTTGCCTAGGGGCTCAGGCTCCCCTTCATCCTCACTTTAAGTCACCATGTCAGCCTGCCCCTCGGGGCCCAGGAGTGCTCTGTGCTCATTTTTCTGGGTTCTTTTAAGAGTGTACTCTATTCTCCAAAATCACTCATGAGGAATCACGGAGCTTCAGGGAACAGTGATTCCTGATGCTGCCCAGCCTGGACGTCTGTGCCTGGGTCATTCTCCTTAACTCTTGGGCTCACGTTAGACCTATTATTTCTGGGTCTCCTCTTTTGCCCTGTGACCACTCAGAAGCTCCTCTTGTTCTAGTGACATCTGTCAGGGACTCCTCCATGCCCCGGCCCTGCCTTCCAGGCCTGGGAGACATAGCCCTCTCCTGAACTGCGTCAGCCTGGTGCTTTCCTTAATCTTCCCGGCACTTTCTCACAGCTCCATGCTGGTTGTAAGATCTGTTTCCGAGCCATTTCCATCTCTCCTTCAGTCTGCTGCACGGCTGGAGCCTGGCGAGTCTGTCAGCAGCACAGGATGTCTTTTTTTGTAGCTTTTGGGCTGGTGGTAATTTGTCTCCCAAGTGGCAGAGCTTGGTACCTCAGAACCAGACTGTCTTGGTTCAAGCCACTGCCTCTTCCATCAACTTGCTGTGTGACTTTGAACACATTTTAACCTCTCTGTGCCTCCATCTCCTGTGGAATGCACACTATCTCAGAGGATAGTGTGGGAAGACAGTGGATCTGTATGTACGAAGAAGAGAAATGCATTTATCCAGAGGAAGCAGCCATTATGCATTAGTAGTTCTTCTTAAGTGGTGTGTGTGTGTGTGTGTGTGTGTGTGTGTGTGTGTGTGTGTGCCTGTATGCGTATGTATATGCGTGTATGTGTGTATATATGTGTATGTATGTGTTTTCTCCTGTGAGTAGAGGCTCAACTCTGACGTCAGTCTTCCATTCCTGTCTACTTCCCATATTGAAGTAGGTCTGTCTCTGACCCAAAAGTTTGCTGCTCTGGCTGGTCTCCTCAGCCAGCTTGCTCTGAGCATTTCTTGTCTCCACCTCCCACGTGCTGGCATTACAGGTGGCCGCTATGCCCATCTGGCTTTCCTGTGCGTTCTGGGACCCTGTAACCTGGACCTAACACTCTATAGCATGAGCTTTACCACTGAACCATCCCCAGCCCCTTTTTTCTCCTTTTAACCTATTTATTTATTTATAGATGTGACCTCACTATATAGCCCTGGCTGGCCTGTAAACTGCAATACAGACCAGGCTGGACTCCAGCTCACAGATATCCACCTGCCTCTGCCTTCTAAGTGTTGGGATTAAAGACATGTGCCACCGTGCCTGGCTTTTTCAAATGTTTAGATCCGCCAGGCTAGCCATAAAACTTGCTTTGAAGTTGAGGATGACCTTGAACTATTGATCATTCAGCCCCCACCTGGGATTACAGGGATGTGCTACCACACCTGGTTTATGTAGTGCTGGGGATCAAACCCAGGGTTTGGTGTATGCAAGGCAAGTTTTCTGCCTACTGAACTGCACCCCTGGACCTTCAGTGTTTTATTTCACCCCAAAGAGAAGATTCTTTCCCTAGAGGCAACTTGAATGATATGCATATTTAGCACATGCAGATTGTATTGGAGGCAATTGTCAAACTGCAGGGAATCATTTGCATATTGCTGAGATCCCATAGCTGGGCACCAGCCCTGGATTGGGTGGGAGACGCTCCTCCTGGATGCAGCTGAAGAAGTGACCCCAAGGCTGGAGTCTCAACCACTAAGAGTTAGCTAGGACTTGGAACTTCCAGACTGCATTTTCCCACACATCCAGCCTCAGTGGGAGTCAAGTGCAGCCTGGGCAATCGGTCTAGCTGTGATGACTCTGGGAGCCGAGAATTTCTAAAGTACATCTTCCAGAGCTGGTTTTCAAGGGCAATTGACTATGTGTGACTTTGCCCTCCCCCTCAGCTTGGTGGAATTAGAAGGAGAAAGCCAGTTTGGGAGGTGGCTCAGTGGGTAAAGGGCTTGCCACTCAAGTATGAGTCCCTGAAGCAGGACAAGGCTGCACACATCTGTAATCTCAGCACTCCTGTGGCGGGATGGGAAGCCTGGAAGCCTGCAGGCTGGCTAGCCTGGGATATGCACTGGTGAACAAGAGACCCTGCTTCAACAAGGTGGAAAGTGAGGACCAACAGCTGAGTTTCTTCTCTGACCTCTACACACATGCCATGGTGCACACACATACCCCAGTAGCACACACATGCAAAATAATTTCATCTATTTATTTAAAAATTTTAAAAAGTTAGATATATTCATTTTATTTTATGTCTGAAATCAGACGATGGCATCCGAAGAGGGCACTTCGTTGGATCCCCTGGAACTGGAGTTACAAATGGTTGTGAGCTGTCGTATGGATGCTGGGAATCAAACCCTGGTCCTCTGGAGGAGCAGCCAGTGCTCTTAATTGCTGAGCCATCTTTTCCACCCCCCCCCTTTTTTTTTTTGAAGAAAATGGGCTGAGCTGCAGCATTCATCTCCCTCTGCTACCTGACTGTGGTCCGATGAAACCATCTGCTTCAAGCTCTTGCCCCATGGTGATGTCACGCCTGCGCATGGTGATGTCACGCCTGCCCCATGGTGATGTCACGCCTGCCCATGGTGATGTCACGCCTGCCCCATGGTGATGGACTGTACCCTGAGGCTGTGGGCTGACTGAACGGGCTTCTTTAAGCTGCCTCTTGCCAGGTGTTTTGTCCTAGCAATGAGAGAAACAACCTCATGCTTTCGACCCTAAGTGTAACTCCATGCCCACAGAAGGGCCCCCACTTCAGTAACAGATATGCAAAACAGACCTGGGGTGCTCAAACCCTGCATATCCCACACAGAATCTGGCTCCTTCTGAGCCCTAGCTCTGTCCTGCCTGATGAGTGTTTTTGTTCATGTGTCCTGAACCACACAGGATACTTTATGCTAGCAATGTGAACTTTTATTATTATTATTATTTAGATTTGTTTACTTTATTGTGTGTGTAGGGGTGTTTTGCCTGCATGTGTGTTTGTGTACCACATGCATGCAATGCCAGTAGATGCCAGAAGAGGGTGTCAGAGCCCCTGGAACTGGAATTACAGACTGTTGTGAGCTGCTGTGCAGGCACTGGGACCTGAACATGAGTCCTCTGTTGCTGTGGGATGGTCTGTATGTCAAATGTGTTGCTGATTGGTCAATAAATAAATCACTGATTGGCCAGTGACCAGGCAGGAAGTGTAGGCGGGACTAACAGAGAGGAGAGTTGAGAGAACAGGAAGCTGGGTGGAGGAGACACTGCCAGCCGCCACCATGACAAGCCGAATGTGAAGATCCCGGTAAGCCACGAGTCATGTGGCAAGGGATAGATTTATAGAAATGGATTAATTTAAGCTGTAAGGACAGTTAGCAAGAATCCTGCCACAGCCATACAGTTTGTAAGCAATATAAGTCTCTGTGTTTACTTGGTTGGGTCTGAGCAGCTGTGGGACTGGCGGGTGACAGAGATTTGTCCTGACTGTGGGCCAGGCAGGAAAACTCTAGCTACACTCTGTGACAGCAGCCAGTTCTCTTAAGCCACTGAGTCACATCTCTCCAGCCTCACAGTGGGATCTTTTAGAAAACCTCTATTGGGGAAAAAAAAAACAACATTTATTGGATTGGACTTCTTTGTTTTTTAAGTATTTATTTTTAATGTGTGTGTGTGTGTGTGTGTGTGTGTGTGTGTGTGTGTGTGTGTGACACATGTATGTGAGTGCCTGCATGTCTGCAGAGGCCAGAGAGGGAATCAGACAGATCCCTTGGAGCTGGGGCTATGGGCAGCTCACAACAGTGGGAGTGCAAGTGCTCTTAGCTGCAGAGTCATCTTTCCAGCTATCTATCTATCTATCTATCTATCTGTCTGTCTGTCTGTCTATCTGTCTATCATCTATGTATGTATGTATCTATCTATCTGCAATCAATCTATCTATCTATCTGTCTGTCTATCATCTATCTATCTACCTCCCTCCCTCTCTACCTATTTACCTACCTATCCATCCATCCATTATCTACCTATCTATCTATCTATCTATCTATCTATCTATCTATCTATCTATCTATCTACTGGAATTTTCCCAGCGGCCTACCCTGAGAAAATCCTCCCCAGAGTCCTGGGGAAGATGCTATGTCTGGCATGAGGTTATCTGAGGGAAAGGAATCTATATATACCATGCTGTTTTGTCCGTTTACTTTATTTCTCTAAGACAAAATTCTACCTATATAGCTTCAGTTCCATCCTGACATTCGGTTCCTCTCTGTCCCTTCTTTTTCTGTCCCCTCATAGCCTTAGTAATAACTAAGCTCTTATGCTTTCGACTTCATCCTCACCCTCCATTCCTCCATCCTCCATCTCTCTTTTCTCTTCTGCTTTCCTGACCTGATTCAAATCCATCTACAGTCTACAGAACTTTTCCTTGGTCCTTACTCCTCAGCCAGAGCCAGTCAGCCCTACCTCTATAGAAACTGTGCCTTGTTCTCTTCTCTCCAGCCATGTGACACTGCTCAGACCAGGAATTCTGCTCCAGTCTTTATTGCACCTGGTTTTGGAAAAAGCCCTATTGTCTTGGGTCAATAGCTCTGCAATGCTACTAGGCCTGAAGGAAAGGGATGGTCCGAGCTTCATTTGCACAAGAAACAAAGCTATGAATCTACAGTTCGCCTGCCTCCTAGGCTCTGTAGGGGTGTTACCTAGTCGATCAGCAGTAGGTCTGAGCTTATACTTTTTGCCT
The DNA here is from genome assembly GCF_949786415.1 of Peromyscus eremicus. Lineage (NCBI taxonomy): Eukaryota > Metazoa > Chordata > Mammalia > Rodentia > Cricetidae > Peromyscus > Peromyscus eremicus. The sequence continues at coordinate 53,608,933 of NC_081416.1, forward strand.
TATGGCCTAGTAGTATATGAGCAAACAAGAAATTCATAGCAAGAAACAGCTGAATATTAAAAGCTGAATAACATCAAATATTCCTTGATAAATGGCTTCGCTCTAGAAAAGATTCCTTGACCGTTCTAGGTATAGCTTTATTATATACAGCTGAATCTCTATAATACATTCTTGCAGCATCTATCTATCTACTTATCTATCTATCTATCTATCTATCTATCTATCTATCTATCTATCTATCTATCTATCTACTTATCTACCTATTTATTAGTGTGTAAAGTTTTCTGGAGGTCTCAGTCATGTAGGCAGATAGTTCTACTTTAACCCTTCTGTCTCCAACTCTCACAGAAATCAAGTGGATCCAGAGGGTCCCAGGCCCCCAGGGAAACAACTATAGACACCTGCTACAGATCACATGGCTGGAATAGGGCAATGTAGCTCAGTGATAGGGTACAGGAGGCACTGTCCTCAATGCTAGCAAGCATCTGAGGTCAAAAGTTCACATTGCTGCCACCGCTCAGCCCATACAAGCCTGATGACCTGAGTTGCACCCCCAGAACAATGTAAAAAGATGGATTTGGAACCACAAGTGTGTACAATCCCAGTGTGCTCCTTGCAGGAGATGGAAGGTGGGGGCAACAGAATTGGCTGGAAGCTGCAGGCTCCTCAAGCAGTTTGGCTGGAGCAAACAGCACAGCAGAAATAGCAGGAGAGCTTGCCTTTCAGCAAGGTGGAACCGAGAACCACCTTCAGAGAGTAGCCTCTGACTTCTCAGGGGCACTACGGCACACACAAGCCCTCCCTCCTTCACACATACATTTAAAAAAAAAACAAAAAACCACCACCCAAAACACCAAATTCCCAACCCCAAATCTAAAACCAAGTCTGCTGAACTGGATGAGAAACTGAGTGAAGAGAGAAAACAATTAAAAAAATCAGTTCCTGCTGGGTGGTGGTGGTGCACTTGGGAACTCTGTGAGTTCAAGGCCAGCCTGGCCTACAGAGAGACTTCCAGGACAGCCAAGGCTACACAGAGAAACCTGGACACACACACACACACACACACACACACACACACACACACACACCAAACAAACAAACAAACAAACAAACACACCTCCATGCTTGGCCTGCTGGGACCTAGCAAGGCAGGACACGTTGGCCCCGGGGAAGATGCTAAGCCTCAGCCACACTGTGCACTGTGAGCTCTGGGTACTGTCCTAAGGAGAGTCCGTTTGTCCCTCTGGAGAGGCCATTTTCTCTTTCCCTCAGATTCTTCCTTGTTCACCCAGATCTCCCTTTGTGGCACTCCTCCAGGGCAACAGTAGCAGGGCCAGTTGCTCCTGCAGACCTAGGGCCTGTGGGTAACTGGAAGCACTGGTTCTTCTACATGAAACCTGGGACCCCAAATGTTAGTATTTCAGGGGTTTCTTGGGCTTCTTTGTGCTGAGAGCTGGAGATGAAGGGCGGTGATCACTTGGTGTCCCTACCTCCATGGAGACTGAACTCCAGTCTCCTGGCTTGCACAGCAAGTACTGGTGAGCCATTGTACTGGCCTTCTACATCATTCCCTGAGACAGGGTCTCTCTCTCTCTCTCTCTCTCTCCCTCCCTCCCTCCCTCCCTCCCTCCCTCCCTCCCTCCCTCCCTCCCTCCCTCTCTCTGTCTCTCTGTCTGAGACAGAGTTTCTCCATATTGCCTCAGATGTCCTGGAATCGGCCTCTGCCTCCTCCTAAGTGCTGGGATTAAAGGCGTGTGCCACCACTGCCCAGTTGAGACAGGGTCTCTTGATGAGTCCGGAACTCACTAATTGGCTAGTCAGGCAGCCAGCAAGCCCCAGATCTCCAGTCTCCACCTCCCCAGTGCTGAGGGTAGCAGCAGCAGGTGCCACGCCATGCCTGGGCCACAAGGATCTAACTCAGCAAGCACTTTCTAGACTGAACCATGTCCACAGCCCAGGGAAAGGTAAATTTTGATGAGCTCCCTGGGGAATGCAGGCTTTGACTCTGTGGAGGTTCCAAAGAGTTGCTTGGCTCTGAGGACGTCCCAGAGAGTGCACACAGTTTTGTCCCAGATGAACACGGTCAAGTGCTTGTTCCATTCTGAACCCACGTGCCTTCTTTGTAAAAGCTCCCTCTTGAGTGCTTAGGAAGACGGGGCTCAGATGATGTCTCCCCGGGGAGACGCTGGTCTGGCCTGCATTCTCCTTGGAAGGGCACCATTTGTAAAATTGCAGCCTGCTCAGGAGAAATCAGACTTATGCGCAACTGGGGAGCACTGCTTCATGTTAAACAGACCAGCTGAGGCCGGGGGTGGTGAGAGGGAGGAGAGGCAGCCGTAGCTCTGTGAGTTTGAGTCCAGCCTGGTCTACAAAGAGTTCCAGGACAGCCAGGCCACACAGAGAAACCCTGTCTTAGATAAAACAACAACAACAAAAACCAAACCAAAATAACAAAAACTCTCAAAACAGACAGAAAAAATCCCCAAACCCAACAACAACAAAACTCAAACGAACAAACAAAAGCCAGAACAGCTGGCCATGCTCTGAGGATTAGTTCCGCTCTCAGTGTTTTCCTCCTGACCCCTGTACAGTGAGCTGGGTCCCAGAAGCAGGGGCCTAGCCTCCATCTGGCCCTTACATGGGGTCTGGTGGCATACAGCCGTAATCTCAGAAGGAGCAACCATTCAAGACCACTCTGTAACATAGTGAGTTTGAGGCTAGCCTGGGCTACATAAGACCCTGCCTCGAAAAAAAGAAAAAGAAATCTGGGTCTTGAGGACATCATCTAGTTGGTAAACATGAGGACCTGAGTGAACTGGTTCCTTCACAAAAGCGAGGCGCACTGGTGTATGTTGGTAAGCTCAGTGCTAGAGAAGTGGAGACGGGAGGATCCCTGGGTGTGCTGACCAGCCAGTCTAGACCAAAGTGTGACTTCTGGGCTCAGTGAGAGACCCTGCCTCCAAAAACCAGGTGGAGAGTGATTTAAGGAAGGTCCTCCACATGCATCAGCACACACACACACACACACACACACACACACACACACACACACACACACAGAAACACAAATCAGGTTTATAAATGGGGCCAAGAAGTGACTCTTTCAGTACTACCTCACCCCTTCCCTGTCAAGAAGCCTGAGCCAGCCTATGTGAGACCCATGGATACTGTAGACTCCTAATCTGGGACTAGAACCTTGGAGCCACTACCAACTTCCATCACTCTTGGTGAGGTGTGGGGAGCACTGACCTAGCTCTGTCTTCACAGAGAGAAGCAGTACCCAGCCTGAAGGAGGGCTGGCCGTGGCCAGTGTGTGCTCTCCCTTCCTCATTTGGGAAGGGCTGCACACGTGGTTGTGATGTGTCCTGCATTCCGTTTGCCTTTTGTTGGCTTCAAGCCTTCCCTGATGTAGCTTGTGACCCATGGGGACCATTTGACACTAATGTCACCCTACAAATTGGAGAGAATCCTGGGGATGGGGACATCCTGTGTCTGTGGGGAAGGGGGCTCATTCTTCCTCAGGTGCTGGGACCTGTCAGTTCGATGAACAGCCCAGGGAACAAGAGCAGCTGGGGACAGCAGTTTCGAAGCCTGGCCTCTGGCTTTATGAAAGGTGACTTTGAATGGCTGCGTTTGTTCCTGCAGCGGCCTGGGCAACTCAAAGTCACTGCGACAAAGGACTCTGTACGAGGCCTTGCTGTCAGGAGCAGCGGGAGAGATGAAAGGCTCCTTCTTGGTGGCTCTCTTTAAAATTTCCCTTTTCATGATCAACATGTCGGATGCACGCACCGTGGAGGGAACAGTGAGATGAAGCCTCGCATCCCTGGAACCCCCAGCCCCCGGGATCACAGCAGGGATTTCGTCCCACTGGCTCTCTCCTCTCTCTTCCTTCCCATTGAAATGCTTAAACTAAACCTCAACCCTAAAGTAACTTCATGTGTTGTGATCCATGTAATTCCCTCTCTCAAGAAGATGATGTTTTCTCAAATAACCACAAAGCCATTACACACCCAGTGAAATAAATCTTAGCCACTTAGCTAGGATTGGCACGCAGACCCGCTGTGATCAGACATCCTTGCTTGTCTTGAAAGTGTCCTTTGTCTCTGTGGTTGTTTGCAGGAATCTGGAAAGGCCTTGGTGGCATTTAGTTGATAGTTCTGGGAAAGCCTTTCTGATTTCCAGCTGCTTCTCTTCCTCTTTAAATTTTTAATTTAATTTAGTTATCATTATCTTTCTGAGGCAGGATCCCACCGTGCAGTCTGGGCCGGCCTGGAAATCTAATGTAGACCATGCTGGCCTTGAACGCACAAAGATCCTCTTTCTTCTGCTTCCCAAGTGCTGGGATTAAAGGTGTGCATCAAGTGTAGCCATCTCTTAGAAACCCAGTCATTCTTGTCCCCAGGATTGCCTCATCTCCTGGGAACCTCATTGCCTCACACCCCCACACCCCACACTTTTAAATAGTTATCTATTTACAAATTTTCAAGTGTGTGTGTGTGTGTGTGTGTGTGTGTGTGTGTGTGTGTGTGGTCTAAAAGAGGATATTAGTTCTGGAGCTGGAGTTAAGACTGGTAAGCTGCCCAGTGTGGGTGCTGGGGCCTGAACTCTGGTCCTCTGGAAGAGCATCAAACCCTCCTAACCCCTAAGCCATCTCTCCAGTCCATACTTTCTGAAAATGGATGTCAGCTTGTGCTGTGCTTGGGATCTTTGCTGTTGTTTGTTTTGAGGCAGGGTCTCAGACAGCTGTGGCTGATCCTGAATCCCAGTGCTGGGCTGCAGGCCTATGCCACCACACCTGGCTGTGGTTTATGCCTTGAATGTCCTCAGGAGATAAGGGCTTGCTCCCCAGAACAGCACTATTGGGGCGTAGTGGAAACTCTAAGAGGCAGAAGGTTGTTAGGTCATTGGGGTGTACCCTTAAAGTGAACAATGTGACCAGTCCACCTTGTTCTCTCGAACTCACAGAAATCCTCCTGCCTCTGCCTCCCAAGTGCTGGGATTAAAGGCGTGCACCACCACTGCCCGGCTAAACCTTTTCTCTCTACTTTGGGTGTTTGTTACAGCAGGGAAAGCTGATTCCCGCGTCATGCCAGGAGGCACATGTGGTCCATTTATCCCTTCTCTAATGGTAGACTGTGGCTTCAAAGGGTGTCAGCCTGATTTCTCCGCGGTGACATTTCTTGCTTGGTATCTGCTCTACCGTGTTGACCTCTCAGTATTGACTCTCAACATCAAAGGATTCAGAGTTACAATGGACACAGGTCTCTGGGCATGTCTGTGGGGATTCTTTAGATTAGGCTGATGAGGCTAAATGCAGTGTGGGCTGGGGCCTTGGACTGAAAACAGAAGAAAGGGAGCAGAGCACCGGCATTCATTGCTCTCTGCTTCCCAGCTGTGGATGTGCTGTGACCGGCTGCCCCGTTACCATGACACCCTACCTTGAAGGACTGTATGCCCTGGAACCGTGTAAACCCTTCCTCAGTCAGGCTTGCCACAGTAGAGACAGAAGCCCTCTGGCGGCTGTTTGGAGTACTAGAGCATGGTGGAAGGACCATGTGACCTTGCGGAGGGGCCATGTGACCTTGGTTATCAGAAGCTTGTGGCTCACCTCAAGGCTTCCAGAACTTCTCTAGTGACGACCACCTGGTATCTAAGAACTGTGACTATTCTGAGACTGCCATGTTGTGAGGAGCTCAAACCAGCCCTTCAGAGCCGTCCCAAGAAGAGAGAGGGGGCTGGGGGAAAGTGTTTGTCACACAAGCGTGAGAACCTGAGTTCAAAGTCCCAGAACCTGTGTCACAAGTCCGACACTGTGATCTCAGGGCTCCTTTGGGGACACAGGAGGCAGGCATAGGAGAACCCCCAGAAGCTTGTGGACCAGCTAGTCTGGTGTATACAGCAGTGAGCAAGAGAGCCGGTCTCAAACAAGTGAGAACTGGCCCCTGAGTGTGTGTTACCAGTCCCTTGTACTCATACACATAAAATGTAAAAAAATGTAAGAAGTGGAGAGGTGGGGGTGGGGCTCCCCAGTCTCTACTGTCACCTTGGTGGAGGCTGAGACCGGAGGAGGATGACAGCCGCTGCCTGACTTGACCTGCATCGGAGGCTCTGAGTGTGGTCTGCTAAGCTGAGGCCAGGGGCTCTAATCCGCCAACAACACAAAGTGTTTAGTCCACACATGTGGGGGTGGCTCGATATTAACCAGACATTCATCCGTTTCCTCTGATGTTCCAACCATTGCTGGAGCAATTGTTTTCTTAGAGGCCGAAAACGGATTTCTTTTTCTTTCTTTCTTTCTTTCTTTTTTTTTTTTTTTGGTTTTTTCGAGACAGGGTTTCTCTGTGTAGCTTTGCACCTTTCCTGGGACTCACTTGGTAGCCCAGGTTGGCCTCGAACTCACAGAGATCCGCCTGGCTCTGCCTCCCCAGTGCTGGGATTAAAGGCATGTTCTTTTTTTTCAAAGATTTATTTATTACATGTACAGTGTTCTGCCTGCCTGTATCCCTGTAGGCCAGAAGAGGGCACCAGATCTCATTACAGATGGTTGTGAGCCACCATGTGGTTGCTGAGAATTGAACTCAGGACCTCTGGAAGAGCAGCCATCTCTTAACCCCTGAGCCATCTCTTCAGCCCCCTGGATTTCTTCTTTTAAAACAGGTTTTCCGGGGCTGGAGAGATGGCTCAACAGTTAAGGGCACTGGCTGCTCCTCCAGAGGTCCTGAGTTCAATTCCCAGCAACCACATGGTGGCTCACAACCATCTGTAATGAGATCTGGTGCCCTCTTCTGGCCTGTAGGCAAACATGCAGACAGAACACTACATACATAATAAATAAATAAATATTAAAAAAAAAAAAAAAAAAAACAGGTTTTCCTGTGTTTGCTTGCTTTGTTTTATTATTTTTTTTCCAGACAAGGATTCATGCAGCACAGTCTAGAACTCACTACGTAGCAGATATCTTGGATTTCTGATTCTCCTGTTTCCACGGTGCTGGGATTTTAGGCATGCACCATGTACCGAGCTCATGTGATGCTGGCATGGTACCCAGGCACCTAGACAAGCACCCTGCCAAGTGACCCACCCCCCAGCCCTGGTCTCCTTTTTCCTTATCTTTATTTCAGATTTGTCTTAATGAGTGCTGCCTGCCCATGTGTCAGTGAGCCGCACACATGCCTGGCACTCGGGGATGTCAGAAGAGACACCAGATCTCCTGGAACTGGAATTATGGATGGTTGTGAGTCGCCATGTGGGTGCTGAGTACCGAACCTGGGTCTTCTGTGAAAGCAACATGTGCTCTTAACTACCGAGCCGTGTCTCTAGCCTCCTGGTTTTTTCCTTTTTAAAATTTAGGGTTAATTTATTATTGAGGATATGTGTGTGTGTTCCCGAGTGTGCGCCTATGAAACACAAAGACTCAAACGTGATGAACACATCGCAGGAGTTTGTTTGTTCTTGCCTTGTACTGTGGGACCCGGGAACTGAACTCAGGTTGTCAGGCTTGGGCAGCAAACACTTTTACCTACTGAGCCATCCTATCAGCCCTACTTTTAATTTTATATTCCCTCTTACATTAATTAGCAGACATTCTTTCCCTCACCCTAGGGCTTCCTAAAAGACACAACTGTGGGATTCTTTCCTTCCCCCAGGCGCCCACCCCCCACCCCTGCTTTGCAGGGTTGTGACCTGTCCTTCTCAGATTCCTGGTTTGGATCAAGGCTGGAGAAAAGGCCTGAGACAGGTGAGCAGAAAGAGGCCTAGGGAGGCTGAACAGGGACTTGGTTTCCAAGGCAACCGAGAGCTAGTCATCAAACCCTTTGAGGATCATTCTTTGTCCTGCTAATAGCCAGGTGCTGTTACCACTGCCACCTCAGACACCGGGGCAGGTCCCAGAATGGGTCCCTCAGGGAAGGCGCCTGCAGTCTAGAAGCAGTCCCCCCCCCCACCCCCGTTATCTTCAGACCCCTGCTCTTCCTCAAAAACCAAAAACACACCCTGCCCCAAGTCCCTCCAGCCTCCAGGGGAGCCAGGTTTTGGGGTGAGGGCTACACCCAAAGCTGTTTCCCCCATGCTCCACAGGACGGATCCTCTCTCTGCTAGGGTTTGGATGGTCCAGCCAAAACTCAGGTTCAATGCGAACTGCAATCACAACGACGTGAACAGGTGGGCATGCCAAGGGCTGTAATTCTAGCACTTGGGAGGGTGAGGCAAGAAGGAAGCTCTTGAATTTGAGGCTTCCATCTCAAAAATTGGATAAGGGGCTGGGGTGGTGGCTCAGCTGATAGTGGCACCCACATAGCCTCTTAGAACCCCTGAAACTCCAGTTCTAGGATTTCAATGGCCTCTTTGGCCTCGTGGCTTCAGGCACCCCTGTGGTACAGTATAAGATACTACATGCAGGCAAAACACCCATACATGTAAAATAATAAATAAACGGGTAAAATAAAGGTGTGGGACATTCACCAGGTGACTAGGCTCAAGGCTCTGTCCTCCAGCTGGGACTAATGGTGTTACTGAAGGAATGCTTTGTTATAACAGGAGTGGGCTTCCCATGAAATTGAGTTCTGTCTTATCTCCTTGGCCCCTCAGCCATGATGAGTTGGCCAGAGGGCCTCAGAAGATAAGGCCCATTGATCCTGGCCTTCCAGCCACCAGAACGATGAGGCAAACATCTTTTACAGATTAAAACTTACCCAGTCTGTGGTTTTTATGTTATACCTACAAGAAAACAATGCCTTTATTTGTTTTTAAACCATTATTTTGATTTATGCATATGTATGTGTGTCTGTATAAATAGATGCTGCATATATGTGTGACTCTCTGTGGCCAGAAGAGAGTATTGGATCTCTTGGAATTGGAGTTATAGGCAGTTGTGAGCTGCCAACATGGGTGCTGGGTGGGAACCAAACCCAGGTCCTCTGGAAGAGCAGCAAGCACTCTTAACTGCTAAGTCATCTCTCCGGTCCCAACAGCCTTTCCTCAGAGAGCCTCCCAGGCCTGCCTCTGCAATCATGGAGCCTGGGGACTCTCCTGTGCTGTAGGGACGGCACCCGGCACCCGAGTCTGACCCCCAGACAGACAGTGGACATTTCACTGGAGTCACATGACCCTCCTCTGTCCCTGGGTGCTGTGTAAGGTCTGTTGGAGGCCAGGCCGATGCAGGGGCGCCCAGCACTGAAGAGTCCCTGGCTGCAGCATGCCAGGCACCATGTCTCATAGAGGAGGGAATGGGGCCTGGACAGGTGGGTCTGTGGTCCAGGGTCTCCTACAGCACCTCCTGATGCTGACTTGTGGGATGGGATTCAGACCTGAGTCTCCTGTGCTAGAGGAAGCCAGAGAATGCCAGGTGTCTTGCTCAGTTTTTCTCTTCCTCTTTATTTGATGCACTGATTATTTTTTAATGTGTGTATGTGTGAGGTGTGTGTGTGTTCATATGAGTGTGTATGTGTGTATGTATTCATATGAGTGTGTATGTGTCTTCATATGAGTGTGTGTGTGAGGTGTGTGTATTCATGAGTGTGTGTGTGTAATGGTGTGTGTGTTCATATGAGTATGTATGTGTGTTCATATGAGTGTGTGTGTGAGGTGTGTGTATTCATATGAGTGTGTGTGTATGGTGTGTGTGTTCATATAGTATATATGTGTCTTCATTTGAGTGTGTATATGTGTGTGTGGTATGTTTGTATATTCATAAGTGTGTGGTGTGAACGTTCATACAAGTGTGCATGTGTGTGGTGTGTGTGTTCATATGAATATGTGTGTGGTGTGTGTTCATATGAGTGTGTATGTGTGTGGTGTGTTTGTATATTCATATGAGTGTGTGGTGTGTACGTTCATATAGGTGTGCATGTGTGTGGTGTGTGTTCATATGAGTATGTGTGTGGTATGTGTGTTCATACGAGTGTGTATGTATATGGTGTATGTATATATTCATATGTGTGTGGTGTGTGTGTTTACATGAGTGTGTATGTGTGTGGTGTGTGTGTGTGTGTTCATATAAGTGTGTGTGGTATGTATGTTCATATAAGAGTGTATCATGAGTGTGTATTATGTGGTATGTGTGTTCATATGAGTGTATATGTGTGAGGTGTGTATGTTCATAAGAATGTGCACATGTGTGGTGTGTTTGTGTGTTCATATGAGTATATGTTCGAAGTTAGATAGAAGGTCTCCCTTGATCACTTTCTGCCTTATTCATTGAAACAAGGCCTCTCAAGTGAACTCAGAGCTTGCTGATTGACTGCTGTGGATAGCAGCTTTGCTCTGGGCATCCCCAGCCTCTGCCCTCTGAGTGCTGGAATTACAGATGGACTGCCACGCCCACCTGGCATTTTTATGAATGTTGGGGATCTGAACTTGGGTCCTGCGTTTGTGTGGCGGGTCCTTCAGCCACATCTCCAGCCCTGTGTTGTTACAACTTATTGTTGCTTGGGCTTTGTTTTGAGACAGGGTCTCAATGTGTCGTCTTGGCTGGCCTGTAACTTGCTGTGCAGACAAGGTTGGTTTAGAACTCACAGAGACCCGACTGCCTCTGCCTCCCCAGTGCTGGATTAGAGGCGTGCAGCACCATGTCTGGCTCCCACTTTCTGTTTTTGAGGTACTCTCTCACTGAACCCTGAGTTCACTTTGTCTCAGACTGTTTTGCTAGGGAGCTCCAGGGGTCTTTCCCTCTCTCCCACCGGGGCTGGGGCCACAGGTGTGTGTTTACGCCTGGCTTTCGCATGGTTCTGTTCCGGGGATTCAAACTCAGGTCCTATTGCTTGTGGGACAAACACTTACCTACTAAGCTATCTTCCCAGCACTTGACTGTCTTTTTTTGTTTATTTATTTTTCCTTACCTTTAATGATGTATGGCTTTTCCAGCTGGTCCATCATGAATATAAAAGGTCAATGTGAGTCTCCCTCTGATTGGTGCCTGAGTTCTGAGTGTGGCTCAGACAGACAATGGTTAGGTGACCATGCGAAGCAGGCAGTCTTGATCCCCAGGCTTCAAACTGGGCAGGAGAAGTCTGAGTGTGGACTGTGGTGTCCACTCACACACATGCTGGGTACAGGAAGCACCTGGGCAGTTGGGGTCTTATGCATTTTCTCTGGTGCAGGATGGACCTCACTTGTTCTCAATAGTATCTGGTAGCATTGTTTTAACTGTTCAATACAGGGAAGATGCCTGTGCATACAGCATTCCCTCTCAGAATGAAGGGCAAGACAACCTGGCCCTGCCAACCTTGGGAACAAGTGTCATCACCTACTGTGACCTCACTCTCTGAACCCCAGTTACAGGAACTCATGAGTCACTTCTACGAACCCACAAGTCACTGTGTGGTTTGTTTGGCTCACAGCAGGGAGGGGTCTCACCCCCAGACCGACAAGAGGACTCTGGGTCTGCGAGCAGCACTTTCCCTAAGCCCAGTTCCAGTGACTTTCCAGACGCCTCTGATTCTTCCTAAGGCTTCCCTCCCCAGACCTAAGGACGGAGGGCGAATGTCCAGAACCGTCCAGCCCGTGGTTTCTTCCTTGGGGGGCATTTGGGAGCCATTTGCACTGTCTTAGGGTCTCTTTGAGAGAGTCTTTTCTGGTCCAGTCTGGGCACAGGGGAGCTGGGGTGCGAAGTGTTCCCCCAGATGGAGCCTCCTGTGGCCCGGAGGCTACCCAGCCTGAAGTGTGAGCTTGGGCAAGGTACCTGCCAGGCCAGCCCTCAGAGCTCAGAGATGCCTGCTGTGGATATCGCTCTGTATAAATAAAACACTGATTGGCCAGTAGCCAGGCAGGAAGTATAGGCGGGACAAGGAGAGAGAAGAATTCTGGGGAGTGGAAGGCTGAGGAGAGAGACCTGCCAGCCGCTGCCATGACAAGAGAGATGTAAGGTACCGGTAAGCCACGAGCTACGTGGCAAAGTATAGGTTAATAGAAATGGGTTAATTTAAGATAGAAGAACTAGATATCAAGAAGCCTGAGCCATTAAGCCAAACAGTTTAAATAATATAAGCGTCTGAGTGATTATTTTATAAGTGGGTTGTCAGACTGCCGGGCTTGGCGGGACCTGGAGAGAAAACTCTAGCTACAGATGCCTGCTTCCTATGTCCTTCATACTGTTGTCTGTTGGGGCCACCAAGAGAATTCAGGGTACAACTCAAGTACACTTTTTGTAATAGGATGGGCCAACTGAAAAAGCCGCAGTTAAAAGTAAATAATCAAGTAAGTCTCCTAGTCAGAGGAACCCTGGGCGGAGACGAAGGCATGAATCCTGTCTCACTGACAGTGAGTTCAGTTTGTTACCTATAAAAGGGTGATGGTGATTCCTACCTCAGAGGGCGTGATACATGTGCCAACAGGGACTGTTTCATTTCCAAAATTTAAATTACTCTTAGCTCTGTCAGCCTTTTATATCCAATTCAGCCTGACTCCAGGAAGGAGGCAATCTAGTCTCATCCATCTCTGGGTGGTCCTCCCCAAAGCCTGCCTTAGAGACTTGTACAGCTCACAGCTTTGGGGACTGGATTACTTTTTGTGTCACTGTGACCAAGATACCTGATAGAGACAGGTTAAGTCCGTCATGGTAGGGACGGCATGAGAGTGGGAGCGTGTGCAGAGGCTGTTCACATCATAAGGGACCAGGAACCTGATGAAGTCTTCAAATGCTGTTCCCTAGTGACCCACTTCCTCCAGCTAGGTACCTCCTAAGGGTTCTGCAGCCTCTAGAAACAGCCCTGCCTGCCGGGGACCACGTATCCAAATCCAGGCCTGTGGGGGATGTTTCAGATTCAAACTACAGCAGAGACCAACCCAGACTCTTCTCCAGTCCACACAGTTGCCATGGAGATGCGCTTTGCTATGCCCTGTGGTCTTTTGGTGTCCTTGGAATTAGAGGCTAATCTCTTTGTGGTACCACAGCTGGTCCAGCCCCTTCCTTGGGTTTTGTGGGTCATGGGCTCTGGGACCTTCTTCCTTAGAGGACCTGGGAGCTCTGCCCATCTCTAGCACTGAGATCAATTCTTCCCCTCTGCTCTTGGAGCCTCCCTTAACCTTCCATGCCTCCCTAGACAAGCTCCCTATGCATTTGGGTTTTTATAAACGGGAGTTCTGAGGAGACTTAGCTTTGGATCTATGGCAGTGGGCCTCTGAGAGACAGGGAGGCTGACACCTGGGGAAACTGGGGAGAGGGGAGGCAGCTTCACCTGGCTTCATTTGGTCTCTTCAGAGAGTGTATAGTGTCCCTAACTGGACTCCTAGAAACTCCAACATTGACCTCAGCCCCAAGATCAGTCCTGGGGCCTAGGGTCAGGAATTCTTTCCTGCCGCTTGTGACCTGGTAAGTTACTGATAAGTGATAATAGTGTTACTATTGTGTGTTTCTTAGGGCTCCTATCGCTGTGATGAAATGCCATGACCAACAGCAACTTGGGGAGGAAGGGTTTATTTGGCTTAGATATCCGGAGTCACCATCTATGGAGAGAGGCCAAGGCGGGAACTCAACCAGGTGGGAACCTGGGGCAGGAGCTGATGCAGAGGCCCTGGAGGGGTGCTGCTTACTGGCTTGCTCCTCATGGCTTGCTCAGCCTGCTTTGTAATAGAAACCAGGACCACCAGCCCAGGTGCAGTCCCACCCACAATGGACTGGGCCCTTTCACATCAATCGATAATTAAGAAAAAAATGTCCTACAGGCCTGGCTACCACCTGGTCTTATGGAGGCATTTTCTGAACTGAGGTTCTCTCCTTTCAGATGACTCTAGTTTATGTGAAGTTGACATAAAACTATGCAGTACAGTGGGTTTCTATTTCTTTTCCTCCGTCTCTCCCTCCCTCCCTCTTCTCTTTCTCTCTCTTCTCCCCCCCCTTCTCTCTCTCTCTTTTTGAGACAAGGTTTCTCTGTGTAGCCCTGGCTATTCTGGAACTCGATCTGTAGACCAGGCTGGCCTGAAACGCAGAGATCTGCCTGCTTCTGCCTCTCAAGTGCTGGGATTAAAGGTGTGTGTGTTGTGCCCAAAGTCCGGATCCCCAAAGGGTCACCAAAAGACTGAATCTAATGCAAAAACAAAGACTCTTTAATACGAGTTAACTCGGGTCTCTCCGACCTCCAGCAGCACAGGGTGACCTCCAGCAGCACAGGGTGAGGGATTTATAATAGCCAGACAAGGTGGGTGGGCTTGGGGAATTCCAAGACTGCCCAGTTACAGACCTGGGATTGGCTCAAGCCCTGGTTAGGAATACCTGGACTGAACTGATTGGCTCTCTTGGGTCTAGAAAATTGCTCCAGGACCTGGAGTTGTCTATCTGTTTCTGATTGGCCCTTCTCTATGGGGTGCGGTGTTAGCTAGGGCAAAAAGTCAGAAGCCAGTCAGGAGTAGTGGGGGACTTCCTGCTGGGGCTTTTTTGCTGTGCCTGCAATTCTGCTGAGGCCACCTAGCACCGTGGGTTCCTAGAGCAGCCACAACCACCTTTGTGGAGTCCTTGCCTCCAGGCTGCTCCATGCCTCCTAGTGAACTGCCTTAAATATGCCTTTCCGTTGCTGCTGGCCTCCTCCTGCTGAGCTGCTGACCTCCTCTGGCTGACCTTTCTGCTAGGTTTAATTCCACCCCCTAGAAAACTGGCACCACAGGGGTCTTGTGACACTCATTTCATAGACGCAGAAGACAATGCTCTGTGTATGCACTCTGTCAAGCCCACATGGATGCCTCCTTCCTTCTTTACAGGGTCTCCTGTATCTCACATCGACCTTGAACTTGCCAAATAGCTGAGAATGACCTTGAACTCCGAATTCTTCTGCCTCTAGCTCCAAGTGCTGGGATTACAATGTATGCTACCATTCCTGGATCATGTGGTGCTGGGGACTGAACCCCAGGGCCTCGCACATGCCAGGCAAGCGGTCTACCAACTGAGCACACCCCCAGCTCCCTGCTGGTGGCTTCTGAACTTGAAGCGGATTCAAAGCCTGGTTGTGGAATTTCTCGTCCTCTTCCTGGCTGTCTTCTTCCTGGACCCCTGACTGATGAAACCTTTTGTACTTTGTACTTTTTGTACAAACTTTTTGTACTTTGGTCCTGAAGGGGACACCTGCTTAAATGTGAGTCCCTGTCTTCCCCCATGCCTTACCTCAGCACTTCTGGCAAGAGACATTTTGGGGCACCACACCCATAATGTTTGAGCCAGTTTTGGGGGAGATAAAAAAGCATGCCTTTCTGAAATCTTTCTGGGTGCTGCTGATGGTTCGAAACCCCACTTTGTTTTTTTTCCCCATTTTTATTTATTTATTTTTCTATTATCAGCTTGATATAGTATAAATTCTTATCCTAATAGTGAAATGCTTCATTGAGGCTTGTCCAGTAATTGAGTAAAACCAAAACTTATTATAAGCCACAGTCATCCTAGGGTCCCCCCTGCTATATAGCCTCCCTGGTTCTGTGGGTTGCAGTCTGATTATTCTTTGCTTTATAGCTAGTATCCCCTTATGAGTGAGTACATACCATGTTTGTCCTTCTGGGTCTGGGTTACCTCACTCAGGATGCTATTTTCTAGTTCCATCCATTTGCCTGCAAATTTCATGCTGTCATTGTTTTTATCTGCTGAGTAGTACTCCATTGTGTATACGCACCACATTTTCTTAATCCATTCTTCAGTTGACGGGCATCTAGGTTGTTTTCAGGTTTTGGCTATTACAAATAGTGCTGCTATGAACATGGTTGAGCATGTATCTTTGTGATATGATTGAGCATTCCTTGGGTATATGCCCAAGAGTGGTATGGCTGGGTCTTGCGGTAAATCGATTCCCAATTTTCTGAGAAACCGCCATACTGATTTCCACAGTGGTTGTACAAGTTTGCACTCCCACCAACAGTGGAGGAGTGTTCCCCTTGCTCCACATCCTCTCCAACATTGACTGTCATTAGTGTTTTTGATCATAGCCATTCTGACAGGTGTAAGGTGGTATCTCAGAGTCGTTTTGATTTGTATTTCTCTGATGATTAAGGATGTTGAGCATTTCTTTAAATGTCTTTCAGCCATTTGTGATTCTTCTTTTGAGAATTCTCTGTTTAGCTCTTTAGCCCATTTTTTTAATTGGATTGTTCAGTATTTTGATGTCTAGTTT
Source organism: Peromyscus eremicus (assembly GCF_949786415.1). Classification (NCBI taxonomy): domain Eukaryota; kingdom Metazoa; phylum Chordata; class Mammalia; order Rodentia; family Cricetidae; genus Peromyscus; species Peromyscus eremicus. Next base: position 53,625,015 of record NC_081416.1, read on the forward strand.
CTTGAGTTCTTTATATACTTTGGAGATCAGTCCTCTGTCAGATGTGGGGTTGGTGAAGATCTTTTCCCATTCTGTAAGCTGTCTTTTTGTCTTATTGACCGTGTCTTTTGCCCTACAAAAGCTTCTCAGTTTCAAGAGGTCCCATTTGTTAATTGTTGTGCTTAGTGTCTGTGCTGCTGGTGTTATATTTAGGAAGTGATCTCCTGTGCCAATGCATTCAAGAGTACTTCCTACTTTCTCTTCTATTAAGTTTAGGGTAACTGGATTTATGTTGAGGTCTTTGATCCACTTGGACTTGAGTTTTGTGCATGGTGACAGATATGGATCTATTTGTAATCTTTTACATATTGACATCCAGTTATGCCAGCACCATTTGTTGAAGATACTTTCTTTTTTCCATTGTATAGGAAAACCCCACTCTGGGAGCATCTCTCCATTTGGGCTCTGTTGACTTTGGGGCAAGGTGATTGTGTTGTGTGGGGATGAGCTGGGCCTTGGAGGGTATTCACAAGCTCCTGTGGCCAATCCCCATGTCCTCTTGAGATGTGACAAGCAAGCGTTGCCAGATACCAACACAGTACATTTATTTATTTATTTATTTGTTTATTTATTTATTTATTTAGTGTGTGTGTGTGTGTGTGTGTGTGTGTGTGTGTGTGTGTGTGGTGGGGTATGTGTGTGCCATGGTGCATGTGCGGAAGACAAAGGACAACTTTTGGAAGTTGAGTCTCTCCTCCTATCACATGGGACGGAGGGATCTAACTCTGGTGGTCAGCCTTGGCAGCAGGCACCTTTTCCTGATGGACGGTCTCACCAGCTCCAGCCATGTCCATTTTACTGCCATGTTCAATTACATCCACACAGAGATGCTCCCAGGTACACACACACCTCATATTTCCCTTAAGAATAATGTTACACTATGAGCAGTATTTTTTCTATTTTTCCCCATTTTTATAATTGGTGTGTGTGTGTGTGTGTGTGTGTGTGTGTGTGTGTGTGTGTGTGTGCTATAATGCATGTGGAGATCAGAGGGTGAGAGTTGTTTTTTTTTTTTCTCCTTCCACCAGGTGAGTTCTAGGGATCAAATTTGGGTCATCAGGCTTGAAGGCAAGTACCTATCTGTGAGAGCCGAAGTTATATTTTAAGTTTTAATTACCATGCCTAAGGGATCCATAAAAAATGCCTCTAACCTGTAAGCCCTTGCCCAAGGACAGATACTTCCTGAAATGCTGGAGGCTGTTGTTTGTGTAAGATAACAAGCCACAGGTTTTCACTCCCCTCAACAGTTAGACTCAGTTGCACCAGGTGTGCTTGATCACATGTAGGGGGAGGTACATGGACAGGAAATATGTCAGGGTATATTCTTGCTCCTGATTGGACCTGGTGGGAAATAGTGAGTGGCCTTATGGGGTTGCCTTTTTAAGCCCCTGCAAAAAATGGTGACTCGTAGCCATTTATTGGGAACCCAGGAATGGACCTGGCTAGAGTCCATCATCTTGGCCAGTATTTAATAAAAGCTTGCTTCAAATTTGGCTCAAAGATTGTGGTAGTGGTCTTATTCTCAACAGGTGGCATTAACACTTGTTTTTATTTATTTTTAGAAGATTTATTTATTATGTGTAGGAGTGTTTTGCCTGCTTGTTTTTTGTGCCCCACTTGTGTGACTAGTACCCGCAGAGGTCAGAAGAGAGCATCAGATCTCCTAGGACTGGAGTACGGTCGTGAGCAGCCATGTGAGTGCTGGGAATTGAACCCTGGTCCTTTGAAAGAGCAGTGTTCTTAACTACTGAGCCATCTCTCCGGCCCCTTGATTTTTCTTTTTTGAGACCGGATACTGTGTAGCTGAGGCTGGCCTTGAACTCCTGACCCTCTTGCTTCCATCTTCTGAGCACTGGGATTACTGGCATGTGACTCCAGACCCAGCTATCAACACAGTTTCCTAGCTGCTCTTTTTCATCTGACAACACACCGCCAACTAGCTCAGCAATGAACTCTGCTGGCAGAGGGGAGAAGCAGGTTTTCTGCACAGACTGTGTGGGAAGCGATGCTTGGAGTCACCACGGGGCTCCAATCCAGGCAACATCCTCTGCACAAGCCTCTGGAGCAGGCATGGCAAGGGCCACGGTCGGTCGGTCTTGCTTCTCAACACCCCGGCTCGGCTTGACGGGCGATAAGCCCTCTCTCTGCCCATGTGATCTGAGCCTTGGCGAGCTGGTCAGGGATGCGAAATGCTCCCTGGACCTCACACTTTCATCGTCCTGCCGGAGGCTCTGGAGGTCAGTCAAGAGACCCAGAGCCTGAACAGAGGGCGAGGAGTGGCTAGAACGTGATCTCCAGTCTTGTCCGGAGCGTTTGTCACCTGCTTTCTGTCAGCTTCTTCCCTGGCAGCCATGACGAAGCAGGTTCCCTGGTGCTTTTGGAGACGTTGGCTTCCGCTGCCCCCATTTTTCCTGAGGCGCTCCTGTGTCCCTCATGGCTTGTCACCAGAGCCAGGAATCAGTCACTGTCCCACTTCCCTGAGTGGGATCTATTTTGGGGGCTGCTGAGGTTGAGCTTGCCTCTGGAAGTTGTAAGGATGGCCAGGAAGCCCCCTCAACATCCTCCCCTCCTCCTCCCATCTGGACTACTCAGCCACCAAAGGGTCTAGGTGGGACTCACTGGCTCCAGAGAGGCTTGGGTTGGCCTAGAGCAGTGGTTCTCAATCTGTGGGTCGCGACCCCTTGGGGGTGGGGAGAATGACCCTTTCAAGGATCACCTAAGACCACCAGAAAGCACAGATTTACATTATGATTTACAATGATAGTGAAGTTACAGTTATGAAGTAGCAATGAAAATAATTTTATAGTTGAGGCTCACCACGACTTGAGGAACTATAGAGTCTCAGTATTAGAAAGGTTGAGAACCACTGGCCTAGACCAAGTGTGTTTGCTGTTTTCTATGCTGCAGGATGCTATTTAGCACAGACTCGTGTCTCTACCGCTCTGTACTGGAGCAGGTGGAATCAGCCCCTGGGACCCTTGCACACCGCCTTCTCCAACGGCGTCCTGCTGGGAGCTGGAAATCAGTCATTTGATGGCATTCAAACCACGTGTGCCATGCACACCATGAGCACCACACATCACAGCTACCTTCCCTCCAGAGCACAGCAGCACAGCCCTCACCCCTCCCACGGACTGAGAGGGCGGACCCAGCTGAGATGGTGGCCGCCCTGTGACCAGAGGGGACTGAGGATCAAGTGAAGCTGATGCCTTGGGAGACACAGGAGACAGATGGGGAGTGTGGCACTGGTGTGGGGCTCACACCTGTAATCCCAGAACTCTGGAGTTGGAGGCAGGAGGATCAGGAGTTTTAGGGTCATCCTCAATTACATAGCAAAATTGAGGCCACTTTGGGTTATGTGAAACCGTGTGTGTGTGTGTGTGTGTGTGTGTGTGTGTGTGTGTGTGTGTTTACAGGTCTGTTTTGGAGGCTAGCTTAGGCTGTGGTAATTCTCCTGCCTCAGCCTCATGATGCTGGAATTAGTGGCTAAGAGCTAAGAATGTAGCTTTGGACAGTGTCTTCTTATGCCTCACCTCCCTGCTTTTTGGTTGTATTTGTCACATTTTCCCGAGAGGATCCTAAATGACATAGCTTAGCAGATGGGGTGGGATTTCAGAAGCTGACATAGCACACAGTTCAAGTCAGAACCTTCAACCCCCTGCTTGTGACTGTGGAGTCATGACAGCTTTGTCACAGAACAAAGTTCTCTGGTTTGTGAGTGTTGTTGGTAGGTCCTTCCTCCCTGCCCCTTCCTTCCATGGAGCCAGCTTGCAAGAGAACTGCTATTTCTGGCTCAATCAGGAAGCTGAGGGCTCAGCCACCACCAACCCAGATGCTGGCCCAGGCACTAACTGTAGCTGTAAGTTTTCTCCGGTCCTGCCCGGCCCCCTGGTCCCTCAGCCGCTTATAAAATAATCATTCAGAGGCTTAATATTAATTACCAATTATATGGTCTATGGAAGGCTTCTTGATAAGCTAGTTCTTATAACTTAACCCATTTCTATTCATCTATACGTTGCCACGTGGCCGTGGTGTTACCGGTCTGCTGGCATCTTGCTGCGGCTTGTGCGGTAGCTGGCATCTCACCTCACTCTCCTTTTGCTCTCTTTTGGATTCTCTCTCCTGGCTCCATCCTGTCCTGCCATAGGCTAATGCAGCTTTGTTTATCAGCCAATAGGAGTAACACATGTTCACAGCGTACAGAAAGACATCCCACAGCAACTAACCCTGCTACATGCAGGTGTCTTAGCAGCCACTTTTCCATGCGCTATACCGCTGCACTGCACACACTGTGATGCACTCCTGCAGATGCTCAATGCCGCAGCTTAACCTTGTTTAAACTTTCTTGCCAGGATGGATGTATTAAAATATGTTAATTTATCCAGGATGAGTATATTAAAACAGACTCGTATTCATTTTGTGTAGGCGGGTGCCTGTGTACCGTGTGTGTGGAGGTCAGAAGACCACTTTTGGAGGTCAGTTTTCTCTCCTCATCATGGAGGTCTTAAGGCTCGAACTCAGGTTATCAAGCTTGGTTGCAGGTGCCTTTACCCACTCAGCCATGTTGCTGGTCCCAGGATAAACATTAAACATACTCCACCCCTGATGTATTCCTCAGCCCCTCTGCCTGCCCAGACCACCCCAAGAGGAAAAACTTGGGGACACTTTCACTTCCCCATTCTCATTCCCTTGCCATTCAACATCTTTATGTATCTCTTGCGCCATCCGCTCCCAGGATCCCGTAGTACCCTCTGAATTTTGAGTATCTCCTGTATCATCTCGGGCATGCTGTTCTCCATTGCGGTGACCATGCACCTGCCTTGTCCCCGCACCGTGGCTGGGTCTTGCCCTCCCCACCTTGAGCTCTCTTCAGTCTTCTGTTTGGGTCTGATCTTGAACTTGTAAATGGTTTCTGCTCTGTTTCCTATCTGGATCTGTTGCTCTCCAACTGGCGCCCTGCTCCAAGGATGAAAAGGAGCAAAGGAGACGCAGCCTCTCCAGGGCCAGGCGCTTCGCTCTGAGCTCTGAAGACCTGCCTCAGCCGGGGCTCACTGGAGCTCTGAAGACCTGCCTCAGCCGGGGCTCACTGCCCAGCCAGCCCAAGGCTGCGTGTGCACTTTCTCTGTACGCTTACATCCTTGCCTGGGGCTTTTAAGATCCCCAGACTATTGCTGTTCTGAGCTGGCATTTCTTTTGTGCGCACTCCTGAGGTTACAGGGTGAGTATGAACATGCTACTTTTTATGTGGGTACTAGGGATCCGAACTCATGCTTGTGCAGAAGCACTCTACCTACGGATCCACCTTCCCAATCCCTACTCTAGGGTTTCTTAAATGGCTGTCTCTCCCCACTCGTCCATCTCCCCCTTTAGAGGCTGATCTGCTCCCAGGGTTGGTGTGAGGGCAGACCCAGCCTCGAGTCTCTTGGTTGAAGTTCGCCCTTGTCTCTGGTCTTGCTCTCCACTCCGTTTCCTCTTTCTAAATGCAGCTTTTCAGAGTAGGCTCCATCTCTTCGCTTCCTCTATAGAATTTTTAGTTCTGGAATGTGTGTTTGAGTTCCCCGAAGCCTTTCTGTGGCCTGTGTGTGTCCTCCATCAGAGAGGTCTCTGTTCTCACACTAAGAGCAGGGGGCCCTGGTCTCCTGGACTGCTGCTTTTCTTTGCCTGAGCAGTGATAAGAATCCCATGGTTAGTTCAATCTGTAGCTGGAAGAAGATGAGGGCTGGTGGCATCCTGTCTGGCCAGCCTGGGGGCCCTGTAGCAGAACTTTCTTGCTGGGACTGCCAGCTCACATCGAGACTTACTAATTATGAAAGCTTGGCTTTTAGCTTAGGCTTGCCTTAACTAGCTCTTATAACTTAACTGAACCCATTTATATTAATCTACATTATGCCATGCAGTGTTACCTCTCTTCCATCTCGTACCTCCTGTTTCCTCTCCATGTCTCCTGGCGTCTCCCTCTTGTGCTTAGAGTCATCCTCTTCTTCCTCTCTCTCCCCAGAAATCATGCCTATACCTCCTGCTTGCTATTGGCCATTCAGCTCTTTATTACACCAATCACAGCAATATATCTTCACACAGTGTACAAATATCCCACAACACATTTTTCCCACAACCAGATATATTGCTGTGATTGGTTTAATAAAGAGCTGAATGGCCAATAGCTAGGCAGGAGGTATAGGCGGGGCTTCTGGGCAGAGAGAGGAAGTAGGAGGAGATAATCAAGGCACAGAGGAAATGCCAACAAGACATGGAGGGAGTCGGACATACAGAATGAAAGAAAGGTAAAAAGCCACATGGTAAAATGTAGATTAATCAAATTAATAAAAGCAGGTTAATTTAACTTATGAGCTAGTGGGACAAGCCTAAGCTTAGGCCAAGGTTTCATAATTAATAGCAAGTCTCCATGTCATTATTTGTGAGCTGGTGGCCCAAAGAAAAATCCGACTACACCCCCCGGTACCCATGCTAAATGTGGACACATTGGTACCAAAAAATGCTCTGGTGACAGCACTGGAAATTCTTTCTCTCAGAGAGTGAAAATTGAATGAGTCCTCTGTGTGGGAGGAAGGGACTGAATGGGACCTTGTGGCTAGGCAGTGCTCAGTACTCACTTAATTAGGCTCATTTTCTTATCCATGGCATAGCTAAATGACATTTCCCAGCTTCCCCCTGCAGCTGTGAGGGTCATGTGACCATAGGACCTGATCTGACCAATCAGATATGAGCAGAGACACAGGTGCCGCTGCCACAGCTTTTCTGGTTGTACCGATTCTGGCCTCATTTGGGGGTGGCGGAGCTCCAGGATGGAAAGAGCTGGGCCTATTGAACCCTAGATGGAATATCTCAGTACACTAAGCAGAACACCCATGCTGGACTTTTGTGAGCAAGGGATGACCCTGGGTTAGCTATAGAGATCTGGGGTGTGTTTGTTACAGCAGCTGGCCCATGCTGACTAGCACAGACAGACATGCTTCCTTGAGTGCCCTCCCCCACCCCACCCTTCCCCTTCTTCCTCCTCCCTCCCTTCCCTACCCGCACTCCCACTTCCCAACCCCCAGCTCATTGGCTGGATGGTAGTCTGTGCCAAGTCATGTGCAAGTGGAGTTGATATCTAAACACTGTCAGGGTTCTGCTAGCAAGGAAGCAAGGAAGGAGGAGGGAGTTGATTTGGGGAGGCATCCACCACCAGATGCTGTGTTAGTGAGGCCACACATTTTTTTCTACATCTATGGCTACCTCCACAGACTTTGACCTGCTGACCCATCTTGCTGGCCCTGATCTTAGGTTCTTACGTGGCCAAATGTAACACCGTTTCATTGTTCTGTCTTTTCAGATGTGTTTAGAAAGATCTTCCATGTACAAGACTATAAAAATAATCACAGGCGAGCAAGATGGCTCATTCCATAAAGATGCCAGCCTCCACGCCCAATGAGTCTCATCCCTGGGACCCACACAGTAGGAGAGCGCTCACTCCTAAAAGGTTTTCTGTTTTCCACATGTACAGTGGAGGGCATTGGAATCCCTGGAGCTGGAGTTACAGGCAGTTGTGAGCTGCCTGACATGCGTGTTGGGAACTGAACTCAAGTCCTCTGAAAGAGCAGTATGTGCTCTTAACTGCTGAGCTCTCTCTCAGGCCCCAGGTTGGTCTGGTATTCAATACAGAATCCAGGCTGACCTTGATGTCCTGGAGATCCTGTTTCAGACTTCTGTGAGTGGTAGGGTTGCAGGTGTGTGCCACCATGCTGCCTTCTACTTACCTTAAAAAATTTAAAGTTACTGTTTGGCTTAAATATTTCTACTTTTTTTTTCTTTTTTAAAACAGGGTCTCAGCCCTGGCCCGGGAACTTGATGTGTTAGACCAAGTCGGTCTTGAATTTACAGAGATGTGGCTGCCTCAGCCTCCTCAGAGTGCTGGAATTAAGGGGGTGCTCATCACACTCATCTCCTTGAATAATTTCATCATACGCAGCTGTCCTTCAGTATCTGCAGCGGATTGCCCTCCCCACAACAGAGACCAGAATCTGCAGATGCTTATTTGCATTAAATGGCGTGATATTTGCATATAACCTAGGTGCATCCTCTCATATAGTTTAAATTGTCTCTAGATTTCTGCTACGACCCAATACAATGCAAATGCTATGTAAATAGAGAATAACGGCACAAAGAAGTCTGCTCATATTTAGTGCAGATGCCGTATTTTTTAAAAAAAGGAGTTTGGATTAAACGTTTGCTGAATCCATGGGCTGGAGCTCACAGATACAAAGCGTTGACTGATTCACTGCTGGTGTGCTGGCGCACGCCTGTAATTCCAGAGCGGGAAAGGTGGAGGGAGAAGGGTGAAGAGCTTGGGGCCAGCCTTGGCTACCTGAGATCTTGGTTGAAAACAAACAAAACCCCCAAACAAGGAATTTGAACTTGACTTCCATGATTAAGATAAAAATAATATATTAGTGTTCTGCTCATGTTTTTGGCTCCTCTCTGACTTTAACCTCCCCTCCCCCCCCACCCCCCCATCCCCCAGATGGAGTCTCTGTAGCCCAGCCTAGCCATGAACTAACTGACTTCCTAGCTAAGGATGACCTTGAGCTTCCTTTTGTTATTGTTTTCAAGACAGGGTTTCTTTGTGTGTAGCCCTGGCTCTCCTAGAACTCACTATGTAGATCAGGCTGGCCTCGAACTCACAGAGATCTGCCTGCCTCTGCCTCCCGAGCGCTGGGATTAAAGGCATGTGCCACCACCACCCAGCTGACCTTGAACTTCTGATCCCCCTGCCTTTACCTCTCACGGGCTGGGATTATAGGTCAGTGTCATTATGCCCAACTCACCTTCAGTTGGCTTGTTTATTCATCTATTATTTATTTATTTTTGAGACAGGGTCTCATTGTATAGACTAGGATGGCTTTTAAGTCCAGGTGCTAGGATTAAAGGTGTGTGACACCTGCCCAGCTTTGTTTGTTTGTGTGTGTGTGTGTGTGTGTGTGTGTGTGTGTGTGTGTGTGTGCCATGCACCTTGGAGGTCAGAGGACAATTTGGAGGAATTGATTCTCTCCTTCTACCACGGGAGTCCTGAGAGTCAAAACTCAGGTCGTCAAGCGCTGGGCCTTGACTCTGAGGCCCCACCATGTTTTTAGCTTTTTAGTAGCCATTTCTCCCTTTCCATCTTTCTAGCCTCTATTTGTAAATTCCGTGTTTCCTGCTGTCTGTTCTTGTGTCCAGCTTCAGCTGGGCCTCCTCTCCTGCAACCCTGGGGAAGGAGGGCTGGTTTCCATCATCGTGTTCCTGGAGGTCCTCTTGGAACCTGTGGGTACCTCCGTTTCCACCCAGGGTTGTTGTTGAAGAAACAGCGGCTGGCTTTCCTTTCCCCAAGTCTGGGTGTCACTGGCTGTGACCTTGGTGACACTGACCCCACTTCTCTGTTTCTCATATTTCTTGTAATTTTGTAGTTGTGATTTGTAAGGCATCACCAACTTTTTCTCCTCTTTGATATTTTTACATTTATCTTATTTGTGTGTGTATGTGTGTGTTTGTGTAGTGCACACCACAGCACATGCATGGTGTTCAGAGGGCCACCTGCAGAGTCATTCTCTCCTACCATGTGGATCCCTGGAATCAAACTCAGGTCATCGGGCTTTGAAGCAGGTGCGGAGTCGTCTCGCTGGCCCAGTGACCAACTTTTTCTCTGAAGGGCTAGACAAAAACTATTTTAGGATTTGTCAGTTATGACTGCCTCTGTAGCAATTCCTCAGCTGAGCTATGGAAGTGAGAAAGCCACTGAGGATAGGGCGCTTGGGGATCAGTGGAGCCCTTGCTGTGCTCTTTGCAGACCCCGAATGCAGGCTTGATCGGGCTTGCTTTTCACAGGGGATAACATGGTCTTCTGCTCCAAGGCACTCAATGCCCCATGTTCCCAACTGCGTCTTAACTTGAAAAATACAAAAGAGAGCTCAAACCCCAAAGCTCTGCTGGTTCAGAACCACCATGCTTTTGGGGAAGTGCAGAAATTGAGAAGTGAAAGTCTTGGTGGTCACTTTCTGGCCCTTTAACAAGCCTCTCTGAGCAGATGGTGAAGCTTCCTCCCACCTTCCCAGAAGCCGAGGGTAAGAGCCTGGGTGTTGCTGGAGAATTTCTCTCCAGCTCCCACCACCAAGTCCCGCCAGTCTCTGAGCCCACTTATAAAATAAACACACAGACTCTTACATTATTTAAACTGCTTGGCCATTAGCTCAGGCCTGTTATTGTCTAGCTCTTACTCTTATATTTAGCCCATTTCTATTAATCTTTACTTTGCTACATGGCTCATGGCTTACTGGTACCTTACATCTTCCTTGTCCTGATGGCGGCTGGCAGTGTCTCTCTCTCAGCCTTCCACTTCCCAGAACTCTTTTCCTTGTCCCGCCTATACTTCCTGCCTAGCCAATGGCCAATCAGTGATTTATTTACTGACCAATCAGCAACACACTTGATATACAGACCATCCCACAGCACTTCCCCTTTTCTTTTCTTAAAAAGGAAGGTTTTAACTTTAACATAGTAAAATTACATATAACAAAACAATTATCAAGCAAGAATTACAGTTACAATATTAAAGAAGAGATCCTATCTATCTTATATTTGTAAGTTTAAGGTTTTATATCTAACTTATCTTTTATTATAACTAAGGAAAATTGTAAGTATCTAGTCTTTAACCACATCAAAGACCTCAGAAGGATATGCTACTACCTGAGAAATGGAGAAGGATATAAGCAACTTTTAGGAGTCTTGTAGGGTAGACAGAGACAGCTGAGCCTGGACAGTCATCCAAAGTTTTCTTGTAAAGTTGGGGCATCTGTCTTCAGCCCACAGGCCTAGAGTCTCTTATTTACTTTTCTCTGTGTCTTGTAGAATGTCTGGCAGATTTCTCTGCAAAGCAGGAACCTGAAGGACCATTTTGTCAAGCAAAGTTTAGTGGTCACCTTTCTATGGGTCCTGCATGTCCAGTTGATCAGGCAGTCCAGGCAAGAACAGTTTCTTGCCCAAATGGCTATTTTTGTCAAGGTGAAGATAAACTCCGTATGGAGTGTCTTCGATGCCCATCCTCCTCTCTGAAGTAAATCGGTGCTGTCAGGAGCAGACATGTCTCACTGTCCAAAAAGTCTAAATTTTTAAAACATTTTAAATGCCATATTCTGTAGGTCTTTGAAGTGTTTGAAGACTACCTATCTATCTGAAATATAACTATGTATACCTAGAAGACTTAACTAACATGGCTACAAATATGATTATCATAGATGACTAATTATTAATCTATTTTTTAATTATCCATTATAATTTTAAATGAGTTACATAAACATAATACCTCAAACAAGAATAGAAATATATATACAGTAAAACAAAATTAAGTTTAAATTTGTATCAATAAACTAAAATCTGTAGCAATGTAAAACATTTTAAACAAGTTGTTACTCTTTAAAAGTAGGTTCATTAATCTACCCTTTCATCCTATCATATCTAAACTATCTCCTTTTTTTCTTTAGAAAGAGATTGTATTTATAATCAACCTGATTTAAATAAAAATATTGTTTTTTCTCTGTCCCACACCAGAGGGCTCTTTTGATTTGGGACACAAGAATCTCTTAACCATTTTTTTTTTTTTTGAGCAATATGTCTGGGTTTAGAGGGGGAGTGAGCCAATTCCATCTCTAAAGCCAGCTTGGTATATTTGGGAATTTGGGCGTAGCTTCTCTTACTACTTCCTGCTGGAGGGGGGCGCTGTATCTTCTGGAGACAGAAAGAAAATTTTAGGATCATGGAGTAGTCCGTGAGGCTGTATATCTGAGCCAGTTGACTTGAAACCATTCTGGATGTTGAATCATCTGGGCCATGGTGTCATTGGAGACCTTTCAGGGGGTCTTGGCTGGTCAAACCTGATGTATCTTAATCTGGAACAAATCCATAGTCTCTGGCTTTCTGTGGAAACAAGAGCAGAGACTCTTTTCCAAAGCAACATATCCTTATATCCAAATTTTGAAGTCAAGGTACCTTTAAAATATACATTTTGGCATAACTCAACAGCTTTTACAATCAAATGTTTTTCTGCAGTTACGAATATCAAAGAGAACATAATCCAGATTCTTTGTGTGGTAGCCATCTTTACGTGGCTTATTTTTTTATATTAGCGTGAGCCTATTGCTTTAAACTGTAGCCTTCTAAGCCTGAAACGGCACTGGCGCTGTGGCTGCTGGTTCCGCCCACTTCAGCTTCCCAACATGGCGGCGGTCCGCTTTCCGCCAGCTCTGGGAGCCATAACTCTCAGAAATAGTGGGTCTACACTTTTACCAAAGTAGCGTGTAGCCCAGAAACCTCTTTTTTTGTTTTGTACTAGCAAAGGCTAAATTCACCACACAGTTTAATGTGCTACTTGCAGAGGCCTCATTTCTACCATACTGCAGGTCGAGAGTGCACACTAGGAACCCGCCAGTAGCTCAAACCGGCAGCTGCCGCTTATTTGAGAGAGACAATTAGGAAGCTGTTTTTAGGTCCGTTTTAGAATCTTTTTTTTAAGTTTTTAGGTGGAAACTCTTGCCCCACGTTGGGCGCCATTTGTTGCTGGAGAATTTCTCTCCAGCTCCCACCACCAAGTCCCGCCAGTCTCTGAGCCCACTTATAAAATAAACACACAGACTCTTACATTATTTAAACTGCTTGGCCATTAGCTCAGGCCTGTTATTGTCTAGCTCTTACTCTTATATTTAGCCCATTTCTATTAATCTTTACTTTGCTACATGGCTCATGGCTTACTGGTACCTTACATCTTCCTTGTCCTGATGGCGGCTGGCAGTGTCTCTCTCTCAGCCTTCCACTTCCCAGAACTCTTTTCCTTGTCCCGCCTATACTTCCTGCCTAGCCAATGGCCAATCAGTGATTTATTTACTGACCAATCAGCAACACACTTGATATACAGACCATCCCACAGCACCTGGGGCATGTGGCATCCCAGCCAGGCAGTGCCTCCATCCTGCTCCACAGGTGTGTCTGCACAGGGGAAGGTCAGAGCTCTGACACCCGTTCCTCCTCGAGTTGGCTCAGCAGCCTCTCCGATTCCTGAATGGCTGAGAGGGTAGCTAGACACTGGGTAGGCCACTTCAGTCCCAAAGGGGGTAATGATGGTGACAACCGCCGTGAGTCAGCCATGATTCTTTTCTGAAAACCTTTTTACTATTTTCTTGTAATAAGGCCGACTTTTAAGCACCAAATGGATTTTTGAAAACATTTTTATTTATCTGGTGTGAGTGTGCGTGTCTGTACACGTGCCTGGCTCATGCTACAGTGTGCATGGTGGTCTGAGGACAGCTTGCAGAGTCCCCAGGATTGAATTCACTGGTTGTCAGTCTCTGTTTGAGTCATCTTATATAGTGTATGGTGGCACACACCTGGGATCCCAGCACTTGGGAGGTGGAGGCAGGAGGATCAGGAGTTCAAGGCCAGCCGTGGCTAAGCCAGACCCTGTCACAAAACAAGTCAACCAACCAACCAAGCAAAACGAGATTTAAATGCTCCAGAAGAGGGGGAAGGGGGCAGAGACTGACCGTTGTGCTCTGGGTGATGAGCCAGTTCCTCTAGAACAGAGGCATCTGGGGCAGGGCTCCTTCGGTCCCTCTTCCCGGGCCTCTTTGTTTGATTCCTTTTCTTGTCAGTCCAGCACCTTGCCCAGCCTTCTCTGAGACATGCCACTGTGGGGCGGGGTGGGGGTGGGAGAGCCACAATCCCGGCTCTCCCGTCCCTTCTAGTTACTTGCCCTATCAACCACTAGATGGCGCTCTCGGCCATTTGGTTCCTGGCTCTGGGCTCCCAGTGTAGCACAGCTGATTGGGGGGTGGGCACAGGAGCCGTGCTTAGTGGAGGAGAAATGTGGGCACTGGGAGAGCTGGGCTCGGCTGCAGCTCGTGCTGGGATAGCAGGGGAACCTCATACTTGCTTCCTTTTGGTGTAGGCTTTAAGGAAACACTGCGGCCTCAAACCCAATCGGCCATCAAGAGCGGGGCTCCTAGGTGATACCCTCACTTCATCAGGGTGGCCCCAGCGGTGGGCTGGGACAGGGAAGGTTTTTGTTTTCTGTTTTTCCCAGGAAGCCAGAAGGATATCAGCACAGCAAGGCATCTCTCAGAACTTGATTTGTGTTCCCTGTTACTTGGGGACATGTTGGACGGGTGACTGACACGCACCAGAGACTGTGGAATGGTGATTGATCAGTGGATAAGCCCGAGGCAGCAGAGGAGCCGGCTGCGCTCCGGGACATACGTGCTCTGTCTGGCAGTTTCTCGTGGCATCCCAACCAGATCTCCCTTCTGTGGAGAAGGGCCCTCCACTGAGGGAGCCGCCGTGTCTGGCAGGCTCTGGACATAGGCCACATTCCTTCTGTCTTAGTCCTTTTCTCTTGCTGATAACACGTTTCTACAGGCTGTGTAAGCCATCAAGAAAAGAGGTTAATTTTGGCTCATGGTTCTGGTCCAAGGTCAGGGGGCCACATCTGTGATGTTCTTGTTGGCAGAGTCCCGAGGAAGCACAGGGCATCACATGGGAAGAGGCAGGGTGCTCGTGAGATCTAGCCAGCTGGCTTTTATAACAGAGCCACTTTGGAGATAACCCATTAACTCCTCAGCCCATTAATCACAGGAGTGGGTTAATCCACTGGGGAGGGCAGAGCCCTGCATCTCGTAATCTCTCATAATGGGGATTAAACTTTAACACTGGTTTTGAAGGTGATAATCTGTAGTGCTTATCTCGATTATCTCTCCCTTCCCTGTCCTCTGTCCTCACCCTCGGGGGACTCGTCCCAAACAGCCATCCTGTAGTAAACCCTGGTCCCAGGCTCTGCTCCCAAGCAATCACGGGTAGGGGTCAACAGAAGATCCATTCTGTGTGGCACTTGGTGCACAGCCCTGCACAGAGGGACATCCGTACACATGGGACCCTTCTCAGTTGACGAGTCCCGGGAAGGGACCTGACTGTGAGGTTCTAGAGGGACACTTCCCGGTGACTGGTGATGAGGAGTTCATTGTGGTGGCCCCTGGCCTGGGATGGCAGCACCGCCGCTCCAACTACCACTTGTGATGGCCAGGGACAAAATTCAGGGGACCAGAGATGTCACAACTTTAAGACAGTTTCCTGGTATTTAAGAGCTACAGGGAGGGGGGCAAGGGGGAGGTGACAGGGGATGCAGAGTAGGGAGGGAAGGCTGAGCATCACTGACAGGGGCTGAAGGGTTCTTGGCACAGCTGAAGGAAAGCCTCCCTGTCCACGGCAGAGGGCAGGTATCCATGGTGCAGGACCTCAGGACTGAGGAGAGGGTTGAGTGCCCAGCCTGCAGAGGTCTTCTGTGGCAGGTCCACTTGCTGCGATGGTGACGGAAGGGGTCTCAAAGGCTGGAAGTCCAAAGGTCTGAGTGCAGGCTCAGGTGAGGGCTCCCCTTGGCCATACTGCCTCAAGGTGGAAGGCAGAAGAAGGAACAGACACAGGGCTGAGTGATCACAGCCCCAACAGGACCAAGTGCAAGCTTTTACAATTCTCTTAAGAATTACCGGTGGATTTCAGGCGGTTATCTTAATCCTTCCTGAGCGTACATCCTCAGAGGTCTAAGGATTTTCCTTAGACCTGTGTGTGTGTGTGTGTGTGTGTGTGTGTGTGTGTGTGTGTGCGCGCCCCCCCCCCCCCCCCCCCCCGCACGCACATGTGGAGCTGGAGCTAGAGGCTGATGTCACACAAGTTCGATCCCTGGCACCACAGAACGGAAGGAGAGAACTGACTCCAAAGGCTCTCCTCTGACTCCATAAGGGGTCCTGGCACCTGTGCTCACACAATTTTAAAAAGAGAGAAGCAGGAAGAAAGAAAAGGATGAGCAGAAGGCCCAAGTCGGGCACCCTCCCAGGGAAAGCAGCAGTTCCTTGGCCAGCTTTCAACCCTAAACCTGTTCTTCCTCTCAGGGCCCATCAACTGAGAAGGGTCCCACCAGCATGGACGTCCCTCGTGTGGGGACTGCACAGCACAGAAGGGCTGCACATCAAGTGCCACACACAGTGAAGCCTGGACAGAGATGTGCTGGCTCCGGGCTCTGGGGCACGTCTGAAGTTAGGGTGTTTGCAGGGCTGGGTCTGCTCTGGGCCTCTCTTCTCTCTGCTGGTAGTTCCCTGGCAGTCTTCTGTATCCCTTGAATTGTCAATGCATTGCTGTGATCTCCACCTTCACTCTCCCATGATGCTCTCTCTCCGTGAGCACTTGTCTGTCTGTCCAAATGTTGGCTTTGCATCAGGCACGGTTGTGTTGGGTTAGAGACAACCTCATCTTACGTGGTCAGCTCCCAAGACTCTTTACAAATCAAACCTCAGTCACACGTCCAGGGAGTAGCACTTCCAGATCCTCTGGGGGAGACACATTCACCCAATAGGAGGGGCGTCTGCATGGCCTCTAGCAGCCACATGGAGGGAAAAGCCTTGTTAACTCAGGTGCTGTGCGGAGATGGAGTGAGAGGGGCAAGGAGTCACACCTGTGAATGGTCAAGGGGAACTACAGCAGGAGTAGGCTAGGGACACTTTCAGCACAAGAGGGTATGAGAGGAAGGAGGGAGGAGAGGAGGGTTGGGTGAGAAAAGCCTCCCTCTGTAGCGATGATGTCAGTTCCGGATGCCACAGGGGGTGCTAGAGCAAAGACTCTGTGTTTTGGTTACTTTTTTATGGCTGTGATAAGACACCATGACCAAAGCAACTTACAGAAGAAAGCATTTAATTTGAGGCTCAGAGTTCCATGACCATCATGGCAGGGTGCATGACAGTAGGCAGCCATGATGCTGGAGCAGTAGCTGAGAGCTTACATTCTGCTCCACAAGCATAGGGCACAGAGGGCTCTAACTGGGAATGGTGTGGGCTTTTTAAACCTCAAAGCCTTCCCCGACCTGGGGACTAAGCATTCAAATGCAGGAGCCTATGAGGGCCATTTTCATTCAAACTACCACACTGTGTTCCCAAAGTCCCACCTAAGAAGAAAATGCCAGTCCCCCTTCCCAGTGCTTTATTAAAGGCTTTTGGCATCACATCCAAGCCTGTTAAAATTTGTTTTGACAAGCTATGATTTTTCTTAGGCAGGGCTGGGGATGGAATTCAGGGTCCCCCTCACCCCCTGAGTCCTGCTCCCAGCCCTTATAGCATCGTGTGCTAAATGTAGGCACATTTATTGATATTTCTTTAAACCATGTACTTTCCACCTGCTCTCTCTTAATTTGCTTTTTGTTGCTGTGACTAAACACGGACCAAAACCAAAGTGAGGAGGAAAGGGTTTATTTGACGTGCAGGGTTTACAGTCTCCTGTCGAGGGACACCAAGGCAGGAACATGGAGGCCTGCTGCTTACCGGCTTGCTCCCTCTGGCTTGCTTGGTTACTTTTCTTATCCACACTCACCTGGCCAGGGGTGGCACTGCCCACAGTGGACCGGGTTCATCAATCATTAATCAAGGCAATGCCCCATAGGCCAATCTGGTTGAGGCAATTCCTCAACTGAGATTTCTTCCTAGGTGTGTCTAAGTTTGTGTCAAGTAGACAAAAAACAAAAACAAAAACAAAAAACAAAGCAAACTAACTAACTAACTAACCAGCACCCATATAAGAAACTCTTTGGTACAGAACATGACTGAGTTCTTCTCTGTTTCCTGCTTGTGTTTAGAAGTTGGCTTTTTATCTTTGAAACTTCTATACACTGTGTGTGTGTGTGTGTGTGTGTGTGTGTGTGTGTGTGTGGTGTGCACTCACGCTGTTATCTTTAGTGTGGTTTGTCAGGAACAGCTCCTGAGACTGGGTTTAGGTGTTAAACAGCAAGAGGGTCCGAGGAAGAAGTCACAGGAAGGGCGGGTTGATGGACTGGTGCTGAGGTGGGCAACTGGGACTCAGCTCTAGGGCACCATGAGAATGATGTAAGATATATTCCACAATCCTCCATCCAGAGGGGCCTGGTCATATCAATCCTACCTATCACTTCTTAGACACTCTCCTGGGACACTAAGTCCCTGGTTCTTGGAACTGCTATTTCCTCGGGATGAGCAGAGCCCTTAGGCCTCTGAGTGTTCCAGGTGAACACAGTGGATACACTGTCTATGCTGGAACAGGGATATGAAACAGGAGCCATCAAGGCTCCCGTGTGTCTACAACCACGAAAAGCTGAAACCTAAATGGAACCAGCCTAGATGTCCACCAGTGGATAAATGGATAATGAGAATGAGGTGCATAGACACAAAATAGATTACTCAGCTGTGAAGAAAAATAAAATATACAGGAAAATAGGTGCACCTGGAAAGTACAATATTAAATGAGATGACCCAAAATTAGAAAGATGAAAACCACATGTTCTTCCTCAAATGTGGATCCTGGCCTGTAATGTATGTATGTATATCTGTAAACAGGTACAAGTGTAGGCAACCCCTGCTGAAATCCTGAAAGGAGAACAAGAGGGAGTATACATGAAAGATGAGAAGAACCTGGGGTGAGGGGACAATGCAGGAAAGTGGGGCAAGAAGAGCAGAAAGACAGCAGAAGGAGAATCACAGAACACACATGGCTTGAAAATGTCACAACAGTGTCTAGCACACCACATGCTGATTAAGAAAAAAAAGAAAGAAAGAGAAAAGAAAGCTCATTGGGTGTGGTGGTGCTCATCTTTAATCCCAGCATTTAGGAGGCAGAGGCAGGTGCATCTCTGTGAGTTTGAGGCTAGTCTGGTCTACATAACAATCTTCGGGCCAGCCCAGGCTGTATAGTGAGACCCTGTTTCCAAAAAAGGGAACATTTTATTTATTTGTTTGTTTGCTTATTTTGTTCCAAATGAGCACTCTGACAACCTAGCACAATTATTTCATCTGCCCATTTTATGTTTTATTAAATGGAGTGGCTGGGTTCTGTATTCTGGGTCTGTTTGTCTCTCTGTGCAACGCTGTCTGTTGCTCTGTCAGCAAGAGGTTTACGAGATTCCTGGGATTGGGAAAGCTCTGCCTCCCTTTGACTTGCTCTTTGAGATGGCCTTGGCTTCTCTTGGCCTCGATTTTTCCATTTGCATTTTAGGATTCTTTTCTCCAGGCCCCAGTTGGAAGTCGACTGCGATTGCATTAACTTTATGGGTTAATTTAGAAAGGATTGATGTGTTTATGGCGTTGAGTCTTTCAAACCACGAGCTGCTATATATCTATTTAGTCTCAATGTCTGTTTTCTGCACTTGTATTTTGTAACATTCTCCATAAAGGTCTTGCACAGCTAGTTTTTACTGCTACTATGGTACTTTCTTTGTTTGTGTTTCCTAATTGGTTATTGCCAGGCACAGGAACATTATGGACTATTCCCTATATATGTTCATCTTGTATCCAGGAGTCCTGCTGGACTTTTATTAGTTTTCAAGGTTTCTTGAAACTCTTGGACTTTCTATGCCAACAATCATAACACCAGCAAGGAATCACAGTTCCCCCTACTGTTGTTACACTGCTCACTGCTTTTTTTTTTTTTTCTTGTCTTACTGAATTGGCAATGACCTCAAGCCAAATGCTGAATAACAGACCAATTTCTGGCTCTTCTTTTCCATTAACTGTAATGGCAATAATTTAAATATTTTAACATTGAATATAATATCTGAAGGCTCAAGAGAAGTTCAGTGGTTAAAAGTATGTGTTGGTCTTGCAGAAGACCCACATGTTAGCTCACAACTGTCTGTAACTCCAGTTCCAAGAGATCCAATGCCCTGTTCTGGACTCTGAGGACGCTTGTACTCACACATGCACATCATATATACATAGTTAGAGATAAATATTTTTAAAATTATTTTATCTGCTATGAGGGTTTCTGTTTACTTTTTGGTGGTAGGCATGACCTACAGCCTTGTGAAAGTGCTTCACCACTAAGCTATACTCCGAGCCCTATGAAGAGTGTTTAATAGACAGTTTTACTAAACTCAAGTAGTTCTGTTTTATTTTCAGTTTGTATCATAAATAAACATAACACCAAATTATTTTTATTATTTTTATTTTATGTGAGTGTACCACATGCATACCTGGTGTCTTCAGAGGTCAGAAGAGGACATGACCTCCAGGAACTGGAGTTACAGACAGTTGTGAGCCACCACGTCTGTGATTTCATCTTTTGAGCCATCTCTCCAGCCCATAAACATGATTTCCTATTACAAGTTTTTCTTCACCTTCGGAGGCAGATATTTCCTGCTTCCTCATCTCTCTCCCAGTCCCACTATGTGTCTCAGGCTGGCCTCAACCTCAACATCCTCCTGCCTCAGTCTCCCAAGTGCGTCTGTACTTCTTCCTAAATGCTTTTCTAAAATCTGTGCTTTTGGGCCTGGGCTAATCTCAGCCTGGTTCTGATGTACATATTTTAAACGCGCACCACACTGAATTTATTCCACTCATATTTTACTTAAGATCCTGAATCTATGTTTAAAAGTGGAATTGTTTGTAATTTTATTTTCATGTGCCGTCTCCATCCAGCTGGCAAACTAGTCATGCCTCCCTCCTAAAATAAGTGAAATCTGCCTTTTATGTTATTTTAAAATGTGTGCAACTCTAAGGTTTAACATTCATCACCATAAGCTCCTACGTTGTCTGGTCTGATGGATTGTGCATGTCCATAGGCCCACTCCTTTGTTCCCACGGCTTGTGGCTTTGTTTTTGCTTTGACTGGACTTGCTGGAAGCTTCTTTATTTTATTCAGTTTTAAAGGATTAGGCACTTGATTGTTGGGGGTTTCAGGGAGCCCAATACATGCTGTCGTTGTCTTCTTCTTCTTCTTCTTCTTCTCCTCCTCCTCCTCCTCCTCCTCCTCCTCCTTCTCCTCCTCCTTCTTCTTCTTCTTGTAGAACTTGTGTATCATTTAAGAATTAAGACAATGGGTCATCAAGATGGCTCAGCTGGTATACTAGCCAGGGTTCTCTAGAGGAACAGAACTTACAGAACTCTCTCTCTCTCTAGTTCTAATATAGATATGATATAGATATGGATATGATATAGGTATAGATACAGATATGTATGTATGAATGTTATACAGGCTGTGGTCCAGCTAGTCCAACAATGGCTGTCTTCCAATGGAAGGTCCAAGAATCCAGTAGGTGTCAGTCTCTGAGGCTGGCTGTCTCGGCTGGTCCTCCATACATACCTGACTCTTGAAGTGGACTCTAATGCCAGTGAAGGAATGGACTTGACAGCAAGAATGAGAGCGAGCAGGCAGAGAGAACAAGAGTCCTTCTTCCATGTCCTTTCTATAGGCGGCCAGCAGAAGGTGTGGCTCAGATTAAAGTGGATCTTCCCACCTCAGAAGATCTGGATTAAAAGTGGGTCTTCCTTGTCCCTCACTAGCTGCAGCACTCGGGAGAGTGGCCCCTACCCCTCACCTGGGCAACACCGTAGAGCTGGCCCTGAAGGTGTAGGTGTGGGAGAACCGACCCTGAGGATGTGAAAGCCTGAGAGCTGGAGAACTGGCCCCGCCCCTTGCTGCAAGGGGTGGACTGGCCAGGGCAATGCTAGAGAGCTCCCCCTGGTGGTGGGAGACAGGGAGAGTTGGCAGGCTCTCCCACAACAACATCCACCCAATCTGTGATCTGCTGGAGCGCAGCGGGTGAGGGTCGGGGGGGTCAGGGATGGGGGGGTGGGGGTCAGGAGTCGGGGGCATGTAGGGGTCAGGGGTGGGGGTTCTGCAGACCCAGGGCCGCATGATCTCCACTACAGGGCAGCAATGAGATGTCCAGGAAGAGTCCCAGTGAGGGCCCAGCGTTGACGGTGCAGCAGAGACCAGGGGCCTCAAACCAGGGCAATGAACACATTCATGTAAAGATGTATGGATAAGGGGTTTACAGTGTGACTCACTGAGTCACACTGCAGCTTCTATGAGGAGGTTTTCCTTTTCTTTCTTTTCTTTTCTTTTTTCCTTTTTTCTCTAAAATTTGATTTTGCTTTATTGTGTTGGGAGAAATGGGTGGGATTGGGAGGCGTGATGTGAAAGACACAAGAATAAATAAAAAGGAAGTTAAAAAAAAGTGTGTCTTCCTACTTTAATGATTTAATTAAGAAAAAAATCCTTCACAGATGTACCCAGCCACTTGGATTTTAGTTAATTCCAGATGTAGTGAAGTTGACAAGCAGTAATATCCACCACAGAGGTAAAGGCACTTGCTGCTGATCCTGGTGACTCAAGTCTGATCCTTGGAATCTACGTGGTGAAGAGAGAACCGTCTCCTACAGGTTGACCTCTGACTTCCACACCTGTACCCAGGGCAGGGCAACTGCCACCCACTCCTGTCCTTTGGAGACCACGCTATGTGCTTGGTTTACTTTGTAGTGGAGAGCAGCAGGGGAGGGGGGCACACTCTCTGGTGGGCAGCAGGGGTGGGGGGCACACTCTCGGGTGAGCAGCAGGGGTGGGGAGCACACTCTCGGGTGGGAGGCACACTCTCGGGTGGGGTCAGGAAGAAACAGAGCCAGGAAAGGGAGCGGGCAGCCAGCAGGACTGAAGCTCGGTTCCTCTGTCCAATGAGGGGGGTCCGCTCCTGTCCCTGCAGATCCTCAGTGGCCCTACATGGACGAGAATCCCAGAGAGAAAACAGTCCACCCCCTACCAAATACCTCCATACTTTAAAACCCCCATTTTATTAATAATTCTTTAAAACAAATCTTTATTTCTATTTATTTCTTTTGGTGTGTGTGTCTGCAACATGTGTGCAGGTGCCTGCAGAGGCCAGAAGAGGGCAGTGCATCCACGGGAGCTGGAGTTACCGTTTGTTGTGAGCCAACCAACATGGTGCCTTAGAAACAAACTCCAGTCCTCTGGAAATACAGCCAGCACTCTTAACCACTGAACCACCTCTCCAGCTGTTAATTCTTCCGGTTAAAAGGATTTCCTTTAATATTATTTCTTTGTCTTTGATATTTTTCCCAGGTTCTTGGGTTGAACGCTACAGCCTGTTTCCACCCCCTTTTTTCTTAGTATAATAGAGTTAAGGGTGTAAATTTAGAACTACGTCCCCAAGCACTTGAACTGCATCCCACCGCTTTTGAAAAGTGATACTTAGGTAGATGTGTGGTTCTAAATATTTTGTCATTTATTTGCAGGTTCCTTTATGATCACTAGCTATCTAAGGCAGATTTCTCATCTCTAAGCGAGTGGGGTTAAAATGAAAATAAAAACCACCGTGGCTTTCTAGTTTCACTACCATGCTGCACCCCCACAACTCTAAGGTGGGTCCTTCCATGTTTCTGGGCATTTCTCTGATCACCCAAATTGTCTGTTCATATAAGCACTCAGACACAGCATGCACTGTCTGTGTGTTAGTCAACAGTTCTGCACGGTATAACTCAAGCTTGTGAACTGTGTCATTCAGACAGGTGCAGATCTTCTCAAAGCTCTGAACCTGATCCTAAAACCAGGTGTGTGTGGCACTCTGGTCATCCAGTACTGGGAAAACTGGAGCAGAAAACGAGAGTCTGAGGTCAGCTGGGGCTGTGTAGGGAGAGCTTTTCTCTATCCCCACTCTAGGCTGAGTGGGAAAGAACTTGCCTAGCATTCTTGAGGTCCCATGTTTAATCCTTAGGGAAGAAATACATAGATATGTGTATCTCTCTATATATACATGTATATACTCATATAAACATTACATATAGACATATACATTTGCAAATACAATTTGCACACATACATATTTATAATACATGTGTGTATATCCACATGCTTACATATATGCAAAATATACAACCCAAGTATTTATATATGCCCATCTGTGAATATACATACACACGCTGCTTGCTAGACACATGCAAATTCATGATATGAGGATAGCACATGCTGCTGTCTTGTCTATTTGTCGGGTCGAATGCTTTATGCCATAGGTTCTCATTTCTGTATCACCAGACCATGCTGTGGAATAATCTTTTTGTACACTGTAAAGATTTGCCACTCGAATTGGTTTAATAAACAAGCTGACTGGCCAATAACTGAACAGGATAAAGTTAGGGGGGAAAGCCAAACTGAGAATGATGGGATGAAGAAGGACAGAGCCAGGAGTCGCCAGACAGACAGAGAATGAGTCGGGCACACAAAATGGGATAGAGGTAAAAGCCACGAGCCTCAGGGCAGCACATAGATTAATAGAAATGCGTTAAGTTGTAAGAGCTAGTTAGTAACAAGCTTGAGCTATTGGCCAAACATTTATAATTTATATTAAATCTCCATGTTGGTTACTTGGGAGCAGCTTGTAGGACAGAAACTTCGATCTACAAGACCAGACATGGGCTGGTGTTTAGTGGTGTGTCAAGTATGGGGCTACATCCAGGATTCATTTTCTTCTTTCTTAGTAGCAGCCCCCAAGTGTATTCCCAGTAAAAACACCTAGCTGAAAGACCACCTTAAACAGCCTCCCTGTGGCAGGGTGTGTCCCATGACTGTTGTTACCCTCTGGTCAGTGAAGAAGGGATGGGGTGGTGGGTAGGGTTGCAGGGCTGGGTGTGGTGATATTGTGTTCCCCAAAATATTGTGCACCCTAATAAACTTATCTGGGGTCAGAGAACAGAACAGCCACTAGATATAGAGGCCAAAAAATGGTGGCACACATGCCTTTAATCCTAGCATTCCAGAGGCAGACATCTGCCTGGATCTCTGTGAGTTCAAACCCACACTGGAAACAGCCAGGCATGGTGACACATGCCTTTAATCCCGGGAAGTGATGGCAGAAAGCAGAAAGGTATTTAAGGTGTGAGGACGAGGAACTAGAGCTGGTTAAGCTTTTAGGCTTTTGAGCAGTACAGTTCAGCTGAGATTCATTCTGGATGAGGACTCAGAGGCTTCCAGTCTGAGGAAACAGGATCAGCTGAGGAATTGGCAAGGTGAGGTGGCTGTGGCTTGTTCTGCTTTTCTGATCTTCCAGCATTCACCCCAATACCTGGCCCTGGGTTTGTTTTTATTAATAAGACCCTTTAAGATTCATGCTACAGCGGGGGCATTTTCTCTCTTTTTCCCCTTTGTTACATAGAATGCAGATTTGTTGGCTGGAACTTCAATAGTCATGAATTGTTTTGGGGAGGCTACAGAGTATTGAGATAAAACTGTCTTGACTTTCTGGATCACCATTGCCCACCATGGCCATCATCTACATGTTTTATGCAGGACAACTCTGCATTCCTGACCCTCGCGCTTCTGCCTCCCGAGTGCTGGGACTGACAGTGTGCATCACAACACCTGCTTTGCCCTGAGCTTAGTAGGACATTTTCCTATGATACATCTGAATAAGCATGTGTAGGGACTTGCCTAGGGTTTTGTGTGTGTAGTGTGAAGTGGACATTGATGGCTGGTCTTGGATGTCACTGTGGACTCATGAAGGGATGTCTAGGGCTGGCAAACACACCTGGGTGTCTGGAGAGAAAGCCTTTCAAAGAGGCAAACCGCCTGGATGAGAAACAGGCATAAGGATGGCAGGGGCAGAAGTCTCAGTCTTGCTGACGTCATCTGCCATTGCCCGGTGAGACCAGCTTCTCCAGCCCTTCAAAAGGACCCTAGTGAGTCACTCTCCAGCGTCAAACTGAGATGGCTAAGGTGACTGGCTTACTGGATTGGGAAGCTCTCAGTGTGCAGACAGCCACCGCTGGAATCCATGGACCCTATTGTGTAAGCAAGTCAATACATCTCTTTTATTACACACACTGTCTCTGGTTCTGTTCCCTCTAAAGAATCCTGCCTACCCAGTGTCTGTTTCCTTCCAAAGGAACTGCATTCCTTTTCATGTTTTTTTTTTTTTTACTACATGTATTTATTCATCTTGCTCTGTGTTTATGCTCATTGTTAGAAATAAGACAATAACAAATTTAAGAGACTAGAGGAAACAGTAGTCTTAAAACTTTATTTTATTATATTGTTTTACTTTGTATGAAAATGGATGTTTTACCTGCAAACATCTGTGCACCACATGCATGCAGTGCCCTCAGAGGCCAGAAGAGGGCGCCGAGTCCCCTGGAACTGGAGTTACTGATGGCTGTGAGCCACCTTGTGGGTGCTGGAAACAGAACCTGGGTCCTCTAGAGCAGCAAGTGCTCACAACTGCTGAGCCATCACTACAGTCCGTTAGTATAAAATTTTGTAGAAAGGGACGGGAATTGGAATAAAAAAAAAAGGCAGAAATGGTTGGCTGGTGTGGCTTTACGAGTCCCCAGATGGTGAGAAATTCCTGTTGTCTTTTCACACAAAGATTGGTGCTGGCCCCCTTCCCAAGTCCTCTATCTCATTGGTTTAGGACACGAAGCCTTTTCTAATAAGTAATGTGGGTCTTATGCTACCCCTTTCTTTCCTGATCATGAGCTCAGTCACAGAGCAGAGTTCTGAGACAAGCAGGTGCTGTGGGGAGGGGCCAAAGCCTCCCGCTCATCTGTAGCTCCGACGGACTCTTAGCACAGCTCATTCTGAAAATGCACCATAACCATCTACTTCTTACCACACGGAGAAGAGAGGACAACTTGTGGGAGTCAGTTCTCTCCTTCTACTGTGTGGGTCCTGGGGATCAAACTCAGGTTGGCAGGTTTGGTGGCAAGCACCTTTACCTGCTGAGCCATCTCACTGGCCCGCACCGGCCTCTCATTGAGTCTTGTCAGTACTAAGGTCGAGAAACTGTCGCTTAGCATGTGCTTCACATCCTCCGTTTTCTGGGGCCCTGCAACTTGGCCTTGTGGTGACAGCTGTCTATGCGCATGGCTGCTGGGTCAGGAGCCTTGCTGCCTTCCTCCCTGCCATGCTGTCCTCAGCCCTATGCTTCCTGCTGGCACCTGCAGGAACCGCCTCTGTGCTGGGTGAGTGTCCCTCCACTGCAGCCGTCCTTTGAATGATCAGCTCAAGGACCCCCACGGGTTCCAGAAGCTGCGTATGCTCAAGTCCCTTATAGAGAATGGAATAATTCAATTCAGGGAAATTTTAGTTGATAGATCACACTCATCCACGAGCTTCCACGAGGAGCCATGGAAAGGGGAATGTTCATTTGGGGCCCAGAGCTGTCCCGAAGTCAGGTTTCTCCCTCAGTGCATGCGTGAGTCTATCTGTGGAAACAAAAATGGTCCGGTTGTCTGGGAATGCTCTGTCTGGGCTGTGAACAAAAGACATACAGGCTGGGGATGTGGCTCAGTGGGAAGAATGCCTGCCTAGCATGCACAAGTAGGTCCTGGGTTGTATCTCCATCACCCCTCCCCCACAGAACATACCACACATACATATAACACACAAACACACACATCCCACATACCACACAATGCACATATACCATATATATATACATCCTACACATCATACACACCACACATACACATACCATACATACACCACACATATACACACATCATACATACACCACACACTCACACACACACTACACACACACACCACACATACACACATACAACACACCACATACACACATGCCACACCACACACACACACACACACACACACACTACATACACACATGCCACATCACACAGACACACACACCACACACATATACCACATACACACACATGCCACACACCCCACACACGTCTCACACACACACAGAGTCACTGAACTTTCATAATAAAACAAAACAAGAAAGAACTAGACATTGATTCTGAGTCATACATATCACTAAAGGAAACAGTCAATACACATTTTAAAAGGAAAATCGGAACCTCTAATTTGACTGGGAAATTCGAATCCGTTTTTGTTTGCTCTGGGCACTAATAATTTGATTGAAAGACAGACTTCAGACCTGGCGCTTGGGCCCGACCCAGAGCCCAGCTGTTGCCAGGGCTCTAACGAGCAGGCTGCCTGTGATGTCTGCTTGCTGCGGGGCGGCTGCAGTGCTTCTGGGGGAGACCTTGGCACAGAGATCTGGTTGCAAGAGGCTCCCAACGGGCTGATTGCCTCAGGTGGAGGATACCTAGCTCAGACACGTGACTCCATGGCAGCGCTGGAGGGGAGGAAGCTCATTGACCACGGAGTCTGCTTAGTAATGCGGAGGGGGACGTCTCCCAGGAGGACACAAGCTTTGTGGCTGGCGAGATTTTAATTAGATTCCAAGGGCTCTGGTTTAAGCCTGGAGATCTTGGGTTTGAACAATCAATGAACTCAATCCAAGCATGGAGAGGTCTATGGGAGAGGGGACGGCCTGGCAGCCCTGGGTGACCATCCTGCACGCATGCAGTCGGCTGGAGCCTGGGGGCACTGGGCTGTGAAGAGGAGCTGAGGGCTGCCTCATGTCATGCCAGGCCTAAGCTGAGCAGCTACAGACAAACCAGGGTCTCTCTGCAGGGTGGGGACAGCGGCACCTGGGTGGTTGAAAAGGAGACCCAGCAAGCCAGCTGGAGGCATCAGAAAGTGTCCACTTGTGCCTTCCGTGTATTTATTTGTTTATTTTTGGTATTAGCAATGACTTTTTTTTTACTTTAAAGAATTTTTGAGATTATAATATAATTACAACACTTTCTCCTTCCCTTTCCTCCCCCACACCCTTCCACACACCCCTCCCTGCTCTCTTTCAGATTCACGGCCTCTTTTCTTTATCAATTGTTATTGCACGCATGTGTGTATAGACATATATATTTCTAGCTCTAACCTGCTCGTCTGTATGTTACTTGTGTGTGTGTTTTCAGGGCTGGTTGTTTGGTGTTGGATAACCAATATGCTCCTCTTTGGGTTCCTCAGTTGCCTGTAGTCCTTTGCCCAGGGCTGTGGCCTCACGGGTTTTCTCCTGTCCAACTTGGTGTATCTGTTGGTGTCGTCCTTGTTCAGTTCACGTTTGGGAAGACATGTTGGTGAGAGTCCATGGGTGTGTCTTCTGACATTATCGGGAGACACAATCTCACAGCAAACTCCCTGACCTCTGGCTCCTACAATCTTTCCAGCCCCTCTTCCGTAACGTCCCCTGAGCCTTAGGTGTGGGAGTGTTTTGTAGATGTACCTGTTGGGACTGAGCTCCACAGCTCTGCACTGTGTTTAGCTGATGCATTCAATCCCAGGGCAGCTGTGACAACCGTGTGAATGTGTGGCTTGAAACGATGCTCACATGTGTGCTCCGTCTCAGAGGCCAGGAGAGTGAAAGAAATGGACGCGTCAGCAGGATCCCAGCAGTTTTGTGTCACTGCGTGGGGTCTTTGGTACCTTGGTTTGTAGACATCTCCCTTCAGTCTCTGCTGCTCCATCACACAGCCCTGCATCCTCTCTGTGTCTTCCCTCTGTGCACAGCTGTGTTCAAGTTTCCCTTCCCCCTTGTCCCTTCCTCTTCTTCCTCCTCCCCCTTTTCTTTCGTTTGCATATGGATGTGTAACTGCCCCAGTACTTCATTCATATGGATGAATAACTGCCCCAGTACTTCATTCATGTGGATGTATAACTGCCCCAGTACTTCATTCATATGGATGAATAACTGCCCCAGTACTTCATTCATGTGGATGTATAACTGCCCCAGTACTTCATTCATGTGGATGTATAACTGCCCCAGTACTTCATTCATGTGGATGTATAACTGCCCCAGTACTTCATTCATGTGGATGTATAACTGCCCCAGTACTTCATTCATATGGATGTATAACTGCCCCAGTACTTCATTCATATGGATGTGTAACTGCCCCAGTACTTCATTCATATGGATGTATAACTGCCCCAGTACTTCATTCATAACTCTCCTTTCCTTATTGAACTAATTCTGTGCCTTCATACAGTACCAACTGAGCCTCTATGCACAGGTCTATTTCTGGATTCTCTATTCTGTTCCAGGGACATGTCTAGCCTTATGCTTGTATCAGCTGTCAGTCACTATAGTGTAGAGTAAGCGTCATCCAAATGTAGATGTTATACATACAAAATGTTAAATGTTATACATTTTACAAATTCATTCTTCTTTTTCAGCATTGCCTTTTGCTAATTATTTGATCTTTGCATTTCCATAAAACTTTAAAAATATTTGTTTTCTTTTTATTTCTGAGTGTGCATGTGTGCAGGAGCCCAGAGAAGCCAGAAGAGGGCACTGGATGCCCTGGTGATGGAGTTACAGGTGGTTGTGAGCTGCAGCACTGGGTGCTGGGAACCGAACTTGGGTTCTTTACAGAAACAGTACATGCTCTTAGCCACTGAGCCATGCCTCTAGCCTCCTCCATATAACTTTGAGAATTAGTTTATACATTTTACACAAAAGCCTACCAGGCTTTTGACTGAGATTTATACTAAACCCAAGCTCAACTTTGGTAGAATAATTAATTATCTTAAGGAGACTGTCCATGAACATGGTATATTGCTGTGATTAAATTTAATTTCCTTCAGAGTTGCTTTTACAGTTTTCTGTGTACAGGTCATTTTGATGTATTTTGTTAAATTTATCCCTAAGTACTTCACATTCTTCTTTAAAAATATTTTATTTTGCCAGGTATGGTGACACACACCTTTAATACCAGCACTTGGGAGGTAGAGGCAGGCAGATCTCTATGAGTTCAAGGACAGCCTGGTCTACAGAGTGAGTTCCAGGACAGCCAGGGCTACACAAAGAAACCCTGTCTCGAAAAACAAAACCAACCAACCAACTGAACAAACAAAAGCAGAAATTATTTTTATTTTATTCTTAGTCATGTGTATATATGTGTGTCTGCATGTGAGTATGTGCTCTTGAATGCAGAGCCAACAGAGGCCAGAAGAAGACGTCAGAGCTCCTGGAGCTGGAGTCACAGGATTTGGTGTATGTATGAAAGAACAATGTATAAAATCAGCTCTGGATTCTCAGTCTTAGGGAGCAGGGTGTCCAGGCTGGGGCTCTGTGACCACCCACTGTGGATCTCCCCGGTGTTACATCATGGGATAGGAGGCTGTGAGCACAGAGGTGAGCCTGTGAGCACAGAGGTGAGCCTGTGAGCACAGAGGTGAGGCTGTGAGCACAGAGGTGAGCCTGTGAGCACAGAGGTGAGCCTGTGAGCACAGAGGTGAGCCTGTGAGCACAGAGGTGAGGCTGTATCCCTGAGGCCTTGTCAGAATCGTGCCCCCCCCCACCTGCCAATTGGGAGTTTTAGGGTGAACTCACCTCCTTGTGACTCTCTTCTCTCAGCTGTGAAATGCAGAGAGAACCAGAGCGGCAGCCTCACAGGGGGCAACAGCACAAGAAATGACAGTTAGAGCCTGATAAGTTTTAGGCCTCCTGAAGGCCTCTCTGCCGACGCAGCAAGCCGAATCAGACTGAATTGGAAAGCCCAGGTTTAATGGGTAAAGCACTCCCGGGCGATTCCCTGGCCCCACAGAGAGGAGACAGGGACGTGGGACTGGAAGAACCACAAGTCTGTTTTCTGGGATGCCACTTACATACCCTGTGGGAGTGGTCTTGAGCCTCTCTGGGGGAGGAGCTGTTTGGCGGGCTTTGAAGGGGCGGGGTTTACGGAAAGAGATGGGGAGGAGAGTTGAGGTGGATCCTTCACCAGACTCCTTCCAAACAGAGCCTGTTCCAGCCTTAAGATTATTTTTGTCCTTGAGTTCTGATTTTGTTTGTGTATTCCAAGGTGTATGCACGTGTTCAGCTGTACATGCATGTGTGTGCACATGTGTGTGGAGGCTCGAAGCCCACCGCGGGTGCTGTCCCTCCACCTTGGTTTTGAGACAGGGCCTCTCACTTGCCTTCGGGTCACCAAGGCTTGCCAGCTATCCCCGGGAGTCTGGATGTCTCTGCTTCCCTGGCATGGGCTTTACGGCTCCTTTGCCATGCCCAGATGTTTTATAATGTGCTCTGGGGTGTGTGTGTATCAATCCCAGGTCCTTGACATTGCAGGGCAAGCGCTCTACCAAGTGAGTCATCTCCTCAGCCCCACAGCTCTGAGTGTCTCCATAATGATATACTCTTCAGAGGAAACACAGAGAACAAAGATGGGAAAATTCATTCAAAAGCCCCTCATCCAAAGGGTCCTATTAGCATGGCTCAGGGTTACCCATCAGCTGTGGGGACTCTCTTGCCCTCCCTAGATAAGAACTGTGGGGAAGCTAGACACACACATTTGGGTCTTAAAGTACAGATCCCCATGCAAATGAAGGATCCTATTTACACCAATCACAATACAGTTCCTCATGCAAATGAAGGATTGTGACCTGCACCAATCACAAGCCTTCAGCAGCCGTCAGGTGAATGGCTTCCCATTGCTGGGTGAAAATGGCAAGGTTATTTAGAGTTCACAGAGGCTTGTCTGGCTTAGAGAACTGTTTTCCAAGGAAAGGGCAGGCCAGCTGGAGTGTGTCTTCAGCTACAGGTGTGACAGTTCTCTGTAGCTGCTGGAGTGACCTCAGAGTAAGTGTAAAGTGTCCCAAACACCCAGCAGCACAGGGGTGTCTGCCAGCTGTCAACATAAGGGCTCCTTGGCTGACAGTCCCCACCTCAGGGTTGCCAGGCATCAGTCAGGGAAGGGCCCATCACACAGGACACTCTCTAGAGAATTACTGAGACGCCATATAGAATTAACAGTTCTCAGGCTGCAGAGATGACTTAGAGATGACTCTTTCGGAGCACCCAGGTTGAATTCTCAGCATCCATATGAAAGCTCATAACCATCTATAGCTACAGTTTCCAGGGATTCAATGCCTTCTTCTGGCCTCCATGTTCATGGTGCACAGACATACATGCAGACAAAACATCCATGCATATAAAATAAAACTGAAATAATAAAAAAAGAATTAACAGTATTTAGTTGGCAGTGTTTAACCTCTGTTCCTCTCTGTCTTAGTGGTGCTGGATGCTGGCTTGTTGCTCTCTTGTTTCTCCAAGCTGCTATGCTAAGCTACTGCCTACTCCAGGACAGCACCTGTCTCCACATATCTCCCGTCTCCACCTCCAACTCTCCTCTGGAGTGCTGGGATTATGTATGCAAGACATTGCGCTGACTTTGTGTGGGGATTGAATTCTTTTTTTTATTAAGAAAATTTTTTTATTCATTTTACACACCAAAGATCCCCCTCTTCCCTCCTTCCGCCCCCCAGCTCCCCCCTTCCAAGCCACCCCCTACTCCCCTCCACAAGAAGGCAATGCCTCCCATGGGGAGGCACATCCAGTAGAGGCCCAGGCCCTTCCCCCTGTCTCAAGGCTGCACGAGGTGTCCCATCATAGATAGTGGACTCCAAAAAGCCAGCTCATGTACCAGGGATGGATTCTGATTCTACCCCTAGGGGGCCCCTGAAGCAGATCAAGCTACACAATTGTCTCACCATGCAGAGGGCCTAGTCCAGTCCCATGCAGGTGCCACAGCTGTTGATCCAACTTGCATGAGTTCCCACTAGTCATCTCTGCAGGTTTCCCCGTCATGATCCTGATGTACTTGTTCATAGAATCCCTCTTCTCTCTCTTTGACTGGACTCCTGGAACTCTGTCTGGTGTTGGCTGTGGATCTCTGCATCTGCTTCTATCAGTCATTGGAGAAAAGCTCTGTGATGACAGTTAGGATATTCACTGATCTGATCTCTGGGGTAATCCAGCTCAGTTCAGGCACCCTCTCCACTATTGCTAGTAGTCAAAGCTGGGGTCATCCTTCAGGATTCCTGGCAACTTCCCTAGCACGGGGTTTCTCTCTCTCCCCATGATCTCTCCCTCTATCATGGTATCTCTTTCATTGCTTTCCCCCTCCATCCCTGTTCCAGGTCAACCATCCCATTCCCATATGCTCTCATCCCCTATCCCCTACCTTCCATTGTCCATCCCTCATCCCCACTTTACTCATGGAGATCTCATCTATTTCCCCTTCCCAGGGTGATCCATTCATCCCTCTTTGGGTCTTCCTTGTTAGCTAGCTTCTCTGGGGTTGTGGGTTGTTATCTGAGTAAAAGAACAGGAAACACAGATGTAAAGCAAAGGGGGATTGAATTCTTGTCAGGTTTATGTGGTAATAATGTTACCTGTGGATTTATCTCACTGGCTCCTTTTAAATTATTTAGTGTGTGTGTGTGTGTGTGTGTGTGTGTGTGTGTGTGTGTCCCATTGAGTTTAATTGTATGAGCATGGGTGGGAAGTTATTAACTGGGGCATGGACACCCCCCCCTCTGGTGGCTAAAACACTGGAGGAAATGACACCCCCCCCCCAGCAACCATTAACCACCAATGGGTCCTTTGTGCTGCTGTTTGGTTTTGGTTTTAATCTGGCTGTGACAGAGAAGATTCTAGTTACCAAGTTCTCCACAGTAGTTCTTCATAAGAAAGCTAATGTGAAGGTCTGAGGCCATGATTCCAGGGGCCCTGTGAACAAACAGCTGTGGCGGTAAGGGTCCCTTAGCCAGGGCTCACAAAAGACACGGCACTTTGGAGAAGGGGCCCCGTGCCTCCATTTTGCAATGGATGTATTTTGATATATTTTGTATTTGGCCTTGCTTTGAGGAATTGGCAGAGCAGATTCACCAGGAGGAAGGGACCAAGCTGTGTGGACAAAGCTCTGTCTTCATCCACCCTCCACCTCCAACAGCAGTGAAGGTGGCCTGAGGGCCCAGCTGGTGAGCCCTCTCTGCCCTGCACTAGGGAGCAATGACCCCGAGTGATTGGGGACCTGCGCCCATGCTTTTGCTCTTGAGCGGGGATGAGCACAGGTGCCAGCGGTGAACTTTGGTCTCCTTTTTTATTGCTTTTCTCATTAGAGAGAAAATCGAAGCATGAGACCTGGGATCGAAGGTCAGGTATGTGAAGGAAAGCTTTGCCCAGAGCAAAGGAGAACTGAGCTGTACTGTCTCAGGCGGCCTTTGGCTAGTGAGCCTGCGGTGAGCATGCGGCAGCCTACTCCTGCTTCTGCCTCTGAGTGAGAGAGGTCCAGGGCTCATATATACATATACATTACGTACGTGTGTGTGTGTGTGTGTGTGTGTGTGTGTGTGTGTATGTGTGTGTGTGTATGTGTGTGTGTGCTCCAGGGATCCCCTGTCTCTGTCTGGGATTGCAGGAGGCTACCATACCTACCTGACATTTTATGTGGATTCTGGGGATCCAAAGTCCAGTCCTTTCAAAGCAAATACCTTGCCCGCTGAGCTATCTCCTTAGTCCCCTCCTGTGTGTGTGTGTGTGTGTGTGTGTGTGTGTGTGTGTGTGTGACAGAGAGACAGACAGACAGACAGACAGACAGAGGGAGACTTGGTAACTTTATTGTGCACACCTTTCATCCCAGCACTTGGGAGGCAGAGATAGGCAGAACTCTGAGTTGCAGCCAGCCTGGTCTACAGAGCGAGATCCAGGACAGCCAAGGCAGTTACACAGGGAAACCCAACTTGGTTTTCAAAACCAACCAACCAACCAACCAACCGACAATGTTTTCCTACTATTATTCCTCAGCATGTAAAAATAACGAACTGCATCAAGTCACTAGTTGAATGTTCCATGTAGGAACTAGGAGTTCACCCAGATGCCAGCATCCCTCCGGGTAGGGCGTGGGTGGGTCCTGGGATCCCAGGGGACCAGCAAAGCAAAGGGCTCTGAGCACTTACCAGATGAACAGACTTCAATATGCAAATCAAGACTCACTGTAGGGGCTGGAGAGATGGCTCAGTGGTTAAGAGCACTGGCTGCTCCTCCAGAGGACCAGGGTTCAATTCCCAGCACCCAAATGGCAGCTCACAGCTATCTGTGACTCCAATTCCAGGGAACCCGACACCTTCACACAGATGTACATGCAGGCAAAACACCAATGCACATAAAATTTAAAAAAATAAAAGGCTCACTGTGGGTGGCTAGGGTGTGGCCGGGTGAGTGGCAGAGGGGCTGTGGTGGGACAAATTTGTTTTCCCATGATAGCATCCCTGTCTCCCAGGAAAGTTGTTTGGGCCAGAATCCTGAGTCTCCTCTGGACATGCCTGTGCCTGTGTCGTGACTGAGAGTGACTCCCAGGCACGGAACCCACGTTCCCGGTTGCCGTTCAGTCAGAGGCCCCCTTGTTTCCTTTGATCTTACATGTTGGCCTCACACTGGCAGGTGTGGCATCCCTAAAGTGACCCTGTAGCATTGGATGAACACATCCCGACAGCCATGCTTTTCTATGAACTCCGGTTGCAGCAGGGGGGGACTCTCCCCAGCTTGAAGTAACCTCATCCATCAGCTGTCTCTTCCCACACTGGCCTCTCCACCTGCACCATTGCCACTGGAGGGACCTCCTC
Source organism: Peromyscus eremicus (assembly GCF_949786415.1). Lineage (NCBI taxonomy): Eukaryota > Metazoa > Chordata > Mammalia > Rodentia > Cricetidae > Peromyscus > Peromyscus eremicus. The sequence continues at coordinate 53,661,198 of NC_081416.1, forward strand.
CAGCCTGTCCTACTCCACCCCCCACTTGGGGGACCTCCTCCAGCCCGCCCTCCTCCACCCCCCACTTGGGGGACCTCCTCCAGCCCGCCCTACTCCACCCCCCACTTGGGGGACCTCCTCCAGCCCGCCCTCCTCCACCCCCCACTGGGGGGACCTCCTCCAGCCCGCCCTCCCACTGACAATGTTTACAGGGCGCGGCTATAGAGCCTTTTTACTTTAAAAGTACCCTCAAACCAGAGGCTGGGAAGATGGAGGACTTGCACACCAGTGTGATGACCTAAGCTTGATTCCCAGAACCCACTTAAAAAGCCTCATGCCCTTGTAATCCCAGCACTGGGGAGACTAAGGCAGGAGGACCTGTGGGGCTCACTGGCCAGCCAGCAAGGCCTCTTGGGGAGCCTTGGGTCCCAGTGTGAGGCCCTGTCTCCAAAAGGTGAACAGTCCTTCAGAAGGACACCTGAGGTTGACCTCTGACCTCTGACACACACATGCACAAAATCTTCAAGGCAAGAATGGTGGTAAAAGCTTGTAACTCATTACAAGGCAGGCCGAGACAGGAGAGCACAAGCTTGTAATTCATTACCAGGGAGGTGGAGACGGGAGAGCACAAGCTTGTAATTCATTACCGGGGAGGGGGTGGGGCGAGACAGGAGAGCATAAGCTTGTAATTCATTACCAGGGGGGCCGAGACAGGAGAGCACAAGCTTGTAATTCATTACCAGGCGGGATGAGACGGGAGAGCACGAGCTTGAGGCCAGACACATGTCAGTGGTTTGCTTTATGGTCAAGTATGGGAACATGTTCTGTGAATGCACAAAGACTTTTTCTATTCTAGATTTGACTGGGGACCCGGGTTGGTGGATAAAGCCCTTGTCACTCCAGTGTGAGAAGTGGAGTACACACGCACACACACATCCCAGTTGAGCTATCGTGATGGCCACCTGTGGTCCCAGCCCTCAGGAGGTGGAGACGGGATCCCCGAGCATGCTGGGGATCTAGGCTACTTGAATCAGTAGCTCTGGGTTCAATAGAGAGTTCTTGTCTCAATATGAAGTACAGCATGATGGAGAAAGACACCTGACATCAACTTGGACTCCCACAGGCAGGCACACACATGTGCATGCATATCTGTACACACACGTTTGCTCTCCCCACATGTGAACATGTATCCACACAACATACGTTATTATTGCTGTGATGAAGCACCATGACCAAAAAAACTTGTGGAGGGAAGGGTCTATTAGGGTTCTATTTCCACATCACTGAAGGAAGTCAGGACAGGAACCCAAACAGCGCGGATCCTGGAGGCAGGAGCTGAGGCAGAGGCCATGGAGGGGTGCTGCTTACTGGCTTGCTTTCATGGCTTTGCTCAGTCTGCTTGCTTAGAGAACTGAGGACCGCCAGCCCAGGGATGGCACCACCCACCATGGGCTGGGCCCTCCCCCATCAATCACTAATTAAGAAAATGCCTTACAGCTGGCTCTCACGGAACACATCTTAGGGTTTCTATTTCTGTGAAAAGACACCATGACCACGGCAACTCTTACAAGAAAAACATCTAATTGGGCTGGCTCACTTACAGTTCAGAGGCTCAGAGGTTCTTATCATCATGGTGGGGATTATGGCAGCGTGCAGGCAGACACGGTGGTTCTGGAGAAGGAGCTGCTACATGTTGATATGCAGGCAACAGGAAGTGGACTGTCTCACTGGGAGTAGCTTGAGCACAGGAGACCTCAAAGCCCACTCCAACAGTGACACACTTCCTCCAACAAGGCCACACCTCTTGACAGTGCCACTCCTTTTGGGGGGTCATTTTCTTTCAAACTACCACAAGGCGTTTTCTCAATTGAGGTTCCTGAAAGGATGAACGGAGCTGGTGGGTCGGTGGGCGCTGTGGAAAAGTTATGAGCCACAGCTATGACTACTAGGGTTAGAAAGAGCGTTATTAGAAAGAAACCAGGCCTGGAGAGACAGAAAGATGGCAGGAGCAGAGCAGAGAGGAAACGGAAAGAGAGAAGATCAGAGAGAGAGAGAGCGTGGGGGTCGATGTCGGCTTTTTAAGGTGGTACGTAGTCGCCCGCTGATGACGTAAGGTGCCAGACAAGACCCGGAGCTACGCATGTACAGAATCCTAACAGTTCCCTCTTTTCAGATAACTCTGGTGTCAAGTTGATGTAAGGCCAGCCAGCACAACATGTACACATGCAGAAAAAAGTCTAGATTTATTTCTATTGAATATACAGATGTTAATTGCATTTTGTTGTACATACAGGTTACATATATCAGAAATGCCTGGACCAGAACTGGTTTGAATTTTTGACTTGGGGGATATTTGTATGTAACAATGAGGTATTTTGGGAATAGAGAGAACCCTTCTAAATGGGGAATTTATGTTTGTGTCATAATTTATATGTGTGTCATGCATACACAAACTGAAGGTAATTTTCTAGAATATTTCATACAGGTTTTGAATTTTTTATTTATTCTTTGACAATTTTGTTTATGTATATAACGTATCTCGGTCTTTTCCATTCCCCAACTACTCTGCCCTGGAGACCCCCCAACATGTCCCCTTCCCACCTTCATGTCCTCTCGTTCCACGTCCCTTGTCACTAAGTCTAGTCAGTGCTGCCTGTTAGAATGCCGACTGATCGATCACGTGCAGGTCCTGTGCAGGTAACCACAGCTGCAGTGAGTTCATGAGGCAAGGGCTGACCCACATCCAGAAGAAAGCATTACGGAGCATCCCCCATCCTCTGGCTTTTATATTCTTTCCACCACTGCAGTTCTTCGGGGGTGAGATTGCTACAGCCGTCTTCATTTAGGACTGAGCCCTCAGCTGTCACTCATCCTCAGCTCTTTGACCAGTTATGTCTGCGTTAACTGCTGCCCATTGAAAAGGGAAGCTTTCCAGACCGAGCCTGAGAGCAGCACTAAACACAAATATTGAAAAGACAGTTTGGCATGTGCATGGAGCGGAACTGGAGTAGACTCAAGCATGTGACCTCCTGAGCCGTGGGCTTTGACCGGGTTTACAGTACCAGGCACAGTTCCCTCCTGTAGAGAAGGCTTCAAATCGAGCCGGAGAGCGTTGCTGCTCCTGCAGCCTCCACACCACCACGGCACCGGTGGGCACGTCTTCCCCGGCCTCCACACCACCACGGCACCGGTGGGCACGCCTTCCCCGGCCTCCACACCGCCACGGCACCGGTGGGCACGCCTTCCCCGGCCTCCACACCGCCACGGCACCGGTGGGCACGCCTTCCCCGGCCTCCACACCGCCACGGCACCGGTGGGCACGCCTTCCCCGGCCTCCACACCGCCACGGCACCGGTGGGCACGCCTTCCCCGGCCTCCACACCGCCACGGCCCCGGTGGGCACGTCTTCCCCGGCCTCCACACCGCCACGGCACCGGTGGGCACGCCTTCCCCGGCCTCCACACCACCACGGCACCGGTGGGCACGCCTTCCCCGGCCTTCACACCGCCACAGCACCGGTGGGCACGCCTTCCCCGGCCTCCACACCGTCACAGCACTGGTGGGCACGCCTTCCCCGGCCTCCACACCGTCACAGCACTGGTGGGCATGTCTTCCCCGGCCTCCACACCACCATGGCACCGGTGGGCACGCCTTCCCCGGCCTCCACATCACCACGGCACCGGTGGGCACGTCTTCCCCGGCCTCCACACCACCACGGCACCGGTGGGCACGTCTTCCCCGGCCTCCACACCACCACGGCACCGGTGGGCACATCTTCCCCTGAGTGTTGTAGCCGGAAGGTCCAGTGTTGGCTAACACTAGTGATGGTGTTTCTTCCCAGCAGTTCCAATGAATTTTTGTATGAAGTAGTTTCATGATGTGGAAGTTTCCACTATGACCACCATGTCTGTGCTGAAAGTTTTGGATTTTAGAGTGTTTTGGGTTTCAGATTAGGAATGGCCAAGCTGTGTTGACTTTTCTCCTATACTTGTTTATACATATATATGAATATGTGTATATGTATTGATTAATGTATATAAGTACACACTTATATATGCATATATCTATATATCTATTTGAGGCAGGGTCTCACCATTTAGCCCTCACTGGCCTGGAACTCATTATGTGGACCAGGTTGGTCTCAAACTCACAGAGATCCACCTGCCCCCACTTTTTGCATGCTGGAATATAAAGGTATGCACCAGCAGGCCTGATCTTCATATTTATTCTGCAGCTAACAAGGCCCAAGTTTCACTCTTTGCAACAGTTAGGGGCCTTGGGATGCTTGATCGGCAGCTGAGCCGTCTAACTGTGTACTGTTGTCTGGTCTTTTAACCCATCTTTGTCTTTTCCTTCAGCGCTGGGTGTGGGCTTAGACCATGCTAGGCACGTGCTCTACCACTCAGCTATGCCCCAACTGCCTATCATGCTTGAGCCTTAAAATTCAACATTAACAGGGTCTGGGAAAAGGGTAAAGTGTGAGGACTGGAGTTTGGATCCCTAACACCCAGGTTAAAAATCTGGGGGCTGGAGAGATGGCTCAGAGGTTAAGAGCACTGACTGCTCTTCCAGAGGTCCTGAGTTCAATTCCCAGCAACCACATGGTGGCTCACAACCACCTAATGAGATCTGGCGCCCTCTTCTGGTCATACATGCTGTATACATAATAAATAAATAAATCTTAAAAAAAAAAATCTGAAACAATAGTACGTGCCTGTAACCCCGGTTTTGGCGGGTGGGAGGTAGAGATAGGAAGGCCAAGGGTTTTGCTGGCTAGTTATGGTGGTGAGGTTCAGTTAGAGAGCCAGTGCTGGCCTCCACTTGCTCCCACACAGGTGAGTGCACCAGCACTCACATACATACACAGGCACATCACACACTCTCACACACACACATACTCACACTCACACACACAGACATCACACATATACCAGACACACATCACACAGACACACACATCACACACTCACACACACACACACACACACACACACAGACATCACGCATATACCAGACACACATCACACACACACACACACAATATACCACACACACAGACATCACACATATACCAGACACACATCACACACACACACACACACACACACACACACACATCACACATATACCAGACACACATCTCACACACACACACACACACATCACATACACAGACATCACACATATACCAGACACACCACACACATATATATCACACACAACACACACAATACACACATTACACATATACCACACACACACATATCACACACACCACACACACACAATACACACATACACACATATTACACATATACCACACACACATACACCCCCCACATCACACATATACCACACATGTTGTGGAATATTCCTTTACACTATGTGAAGATATGTCATTGTGATTGGTTTAATAAAAAGCTGAATGGCCAATAGCTAGGCAGGATTTTCGGGGCAGAGAGGATGCTGGGAAGAAGAAGGGCAGAGACATGGAGAGTTGCTAGCCAGACAGAGAGAAAGCAGGATGGCAGGACAGAGTAAAAATAACCAAGCCACATAAAAGAATGTAATAAGAATAGTTAGGAACCAGCCTAAGCTAAGGCCAAGCTTTTATAATTAATAAGTCTCATGTCATTTTTTGTGAGCTGGTTGCCCAAAGGAAAATGTTTACACACACACACACCACACACACACACTCTCTCTTACACACACACTCATGTGCGCACACACACCATTACTATTATCCAGGTACAATAGTCACTGATCTCACTGCTGTGATAAAACATCTGACCTAAGGAAGGAAGGTTCTCTGTGACTCAGGGAACAATGTCCATCTTGATGGGAAGGCGTGGTGGCAGGAACAAGAGGCAGCTAGCTGGCCCTGTCACACCCGCTGTCAGGAAGCAGAGAGATGAACACTGCTGCTCAGCTCACTTCCTTTTTGCTCAGCCCTGAACCACAGCCTGCGGAGTGGGGCTTCCCTCACTTGGAGTGGGGCTTCCCTCCTCCACAAACGGAATCTAGAAACCCCCTCACAGACATGCCATGTTTGTTTCTATGGTGCTTCTAAATCGTACTAAGTTGACAGTCAAGAGTGACCATTACCTGGCATGGTGATGCACTCCTATCGTCCTGGCTTGTGGATGATAGAGGTGGGAGGATCTGGAGTTCAGGGCTATCCTCTGCTACATACCAAGTTCAAGGTCAGCCTGGGCTAAAGACCCTGCTCAAAACCAAACCATCAAACAGTCTCAGATTAGACACAATTACTGTTCCACCGTCCGTCTTTAGACTTGCCAACATTTTCACTAGCTTGTCTCCTCATTGGTTTCTTCTCCAACTTAGAATCCTCCTGCCTCAGCCTCTCAAGTGCCATGTTTTTCCGGTGTATACCACGGTGATTGGCTTTCTTCTGACTTCCTTGGTGCCAAAGTTAATTCTGAAATGGTTTCATTCTTAAAATTGTAAGACATACAAACAGCTTTTTTTTCTTGTGAGAAGCCTTTGGGAACACATTTCCAGTTGGATGGCTCATTATCTCAGACAATTTAGAGTTTATTTCCCACCAACAAAGATATCCTGCTACAGACGGAAGGTAACTGCAGAATCAGGAACTCCCGGCCTGTCTCACACACTGCTACAGCGTCATCACAGAACTCCCAGTCAGGCTTGGCTATTTTCCGGTAGCATCTTTTCAGAAAGTTTTATTTTGTTTGTTTGAGACAGGAGTGGGCCAGCCACCATACCCAGTTTAGAATGCTGGGGACCAAGCCTGGAACTTTGTCCATTCCAGGCAAGCACTCTACCGAGTAGACTCTATTCCCAGCCTCCTCCTCCTTTTTGAGACACAGTCTTATGTAGCACAGGCTATCCCCCAACTCTATGTATCTGAGGATGGCTTTGAACTCCTGGTTCGCCAGCCTCACCAAGTACTAGGATCATAGTCATGTATCATCTACCTGATTTCCAATAACATCGCTCAGTGTGACAGACTCGGGCTGAGGGTTATGTGTCACATTTATCTGTTCTGTCTTTTTAGTCTCCTCCTGTCTCCGACTGTTTGTCTTTCCTTGACTTTCAGGACCTTGAGACTTTCAGAGTGTAGTGAATGGTTTTGTACAGCGTCTATGTTTCCTTTGGTAAGGTCGAGGTGATGTGTGGGGTAGGAACATCACGGCAGCTCTGCAGGATGTCCTTTGACAGGGACACTGTGGGGCTTACCCTGTGCCTGGCTATATGGCACAGTGCTTCGATTAGGGCTTTGCTAGCGTCCCTCAGGTGGCATCTGTCAAGCTCCTTGTGAAGTTCTTCCTCCTCCTTGTGACTATCGGGTGTCTGGAGCGGAAGAGTAGGAGGCCATGTGAGCAGCCTTCCCTGTCGCGGTATCTGCTGATATCCGGGCTCAGTTTGTGATAACTGATGGTTGACAACTTCTTTTTGTTTTGTTTTGAGATAGGAGTTCACTATGTAGACCACGCCGGCCTTGAACTCACAGAGATCCACCTGCCTCTGCCTCCTGAGTGCTGGGATTAAAGGTGTGGACCACCATGCCTGCCTGAGATGATAATTTTGTTTTCCTTTTGAAGATTTACTTACTTCTATCTTATGTGTGTGGGTGTTTGGCCTGCATATTTGTCCGTGTTCCTGTGCATGCAGTGCCCACAGAGACCAGAAGAGGGCGTCGGGTCTCTCTGGAATTAGAATCACCACAGAGCACAGACAATTGATTCACCATGTGGGTTCTAGGAACTGAACCTCAATCCTTTTCAAGAGCATCGGGTGCTGTAACCACCGGGCCACCTCTGCAGCCTCATCAAATGCTAGTTTTTCTAATTCCATAATCTCTTCCAGTATTTTACCTTCAAAATCTTTTTCTTCTCATTTATTCATTCATTTATATCTCTGGATCTCCCCCCCCCCCACCATGTGCATGCTGATGATTAGACTAGGCTAGCTGGCCAGCCATCCCCAGGGATGCCCCTGCCTCTGCCTCCCTGATGTGGGACAGCAAGCATGCATCCCAATGCTCAGCTTCTCACTCTGAGCCTCATGCCAGTGTGGCAAGAACCTCACTGACTAAGTCAACCCAGCCTTAGTTATTTTGTTTTTAATGAGACCAGGTTTCACAGGCTAGCCTAAAACTCTCCAAGTAGCCCAGGCTGGCCTTGAACTCCTGGGAATCCTCCTGCCTCAGCCTTCACAATGCGGGAATTACAGGTGTGAGCTCCGAGATATATATATATTTATTTATATTTTGGTGAGTGTAGGACTGATGAGGAGATAGCAGGGACCTCACGCATGCTCAGTTTACCACTGAGTGGCCCCTAAACCAATAAAGACAATTTAAATAAAATCACCTGCCTTTTAATGAAAAGATGCCCAGGCATTACTCCATTAAAGGGTATGATCTTGCAACTAGGTTAGCAGATCTCAGTAAAAATCAGACAAACTATAATCTGTCATCCTACAAACAAATAATTTAATAGACACTGATGCTGTGTTTTAGGGGCTCTGTGGGTATAAACAGGACCTTATAAGAACATTTATTTTGGAATTATCAGACTTGAACATTTTTTTCCCTTTTGAGACAAGGCCTTGCTATTGCCAACCTGCCTGGCCTAGAACTGCTATGTAGACTAGTCTGGACTTAACTTGTGACAATTCTCCTGCCTCTTCCTTCTGAGCAGCTGGCACCATCGTGCTTGGCTAGAATTTGACATTTTAAATATTTATAATCTAATGATTTTAAATATATTTATTTGTTTATTATGTGTGTGCATGTGGTGGGGAACCGTGTACCACAATGTGCAAACAGATATCAGAGGAAAACTCTGGTGAGTCTGTTCTTCCTTCCACCATGTAAGTGCCAGAGAACCAACTCTGGTCCTCAGGCTTAGTGGCAAGCGTCTTTACCCATTGAGCCATCCTGCCAGCCCTAGGATGATTTTAAATTCTGCTGTTGAGCTGGGCTTGGTGGTTTATACCTGTAATTCCACCACTTGGCAGGCTGAGGCAGGAGAATTACTTTGAGTTTTAGGCCAGCTTGGGCTACAGAGTGAGACCATGTTTCAAAACTCTAAAATGATAGATAGATAGATAGATAGATAGATAGATAGATAGATAGATAGATAGGCAGATGGATCCAGTGGTTGTGTGGCTTTTCCCTGGGGAGACGTGAATGAGTATCTGTTCTTCTCAGACAGGGACGCGGTGATGGACTGAAATGGTTGCATCCACACTAGTTTAGTGAATGATTGAGTTTATGGGGCTTTGCCAGCAGTGACATGGATGAGGAGTGAGTTACATGAACATGGCTGACTCAAAAGCAGCTGCATCACCAAAAAGCCCTCCCTAGCCTACGCAACGACTTCTGAAGGAAACTACGCAGGACTCCCAGGAGCCCCACAAGCTCCTCTCCCGGCAGCTGCTGCTTACTCTATGACCTTGGGAAGGTATCTCCAGGGTCTTGTATGTTTCCAAGCTTTCTGAGCCCGGTGAAGTTTCTTTGTCTCTTGGGTCTTATGAGCCTCCTCCTCTCTCCAGGAGGGAGCGGTTCATCCTTCCTACAGCATTAGCATACAGCATCAGAGGCTCCTGGGTTGTGTGGCACCATCCTGCCCGGTGTGGGACACAAGTCACATGCCCCCACCCACTCTGTGGACACAAACAGCACCCAACCCAGGTGCCACATACATGAGGTGTGTGAACTTGCTCCTGGCATAGGCTCCAGGCTGATCTGCCACGGTGAAGACTGCTGATCTTGCTACCTGTGTGGGTTTTTTTCTTGTTTTTGTCTCCCAAAGTCACTGCTCCATGCAAAGGAGGTCACAGCCTTGTGTCAAATGTCTTCATTGGCTTTCTCCTCAAAGGAGACACTGGTGATGGCTCCCCAGCTCCCTGAGTCTCCTCAGCTCACTGCAGAAGAGACTACAGAGAAAGCCAAGCTGGTCCGGATGACAGGCAGCAGGAGGAGTCACCCCCCACCTTTCCCTGGAGGAGGTGGAGTCAAGACATACTTTGTAAAGTTTTTGTTTTTTTGTTTTTGGTTTTTTTGTGTGTGTTTTTGTTTTTAAGCTTAAGAGCAATTTTATTAGAATTTAAAAGAAAAACACCAGAAACTCAGGGCAAGCAAGCTGTGGACCTCGGCAGCTGCCCACAAGACTTGCTTTGATTCCCTGTTCACAGTGAGATCCAGGAGTGGGTCTGGGTGTCCCATAGAGGCCAGCTGACATGATATGGCTGTAGAGCCTGGGGATAGGAGGGTGAATGAGGGAGACAGGGAACAGGGACCAAAATAATGCATCTGTGGACAATGACAGGAAAGAGCAGGTGCATGCTGGGAGGCTATGCCACAGGGGTGCTGTGACTATTAAACCTGGTAAAGGGAGATTGGAGACACCTGGGTGGTTCCCACTCTCTCTTCAGCATGAGTTTTCAGGAACACAGGATGAGGGCTTTGGGATCCAACTGTCTTTGCCAAAGACTGGCAATACACAAACTCCCAGAAGTCAGAATCCAGAGCTCCAGGATCAGAGAGAGGAGAAATTGAGATCATGACAGGAAGCAGGGGCTGGAGCTAGAGTTCAAAGGGTGGCGTGCTGGCCTGATGTGAATGAAGCCCTGGGTTCAACGCCACACACACCAGGCTCCTGTTGTGTGCTTGTGATCCCAGCACCTGAGAGGCAGAGCCTGGAGGATCAGGAGTGCATGTGCGGTTCGGTACTGTTTGCAGTTTCAGGTGTGCATGGGCCGCTCTCCTGCATTAGGCAGGCTTCTCCTAAGACCCAGAACCAATGGAAGCTGTGTAGTGATGCAGGGGTGTGTGTGTGTGACTAAGGGTTTACATGGCCCTAGAGGCCGAGAAGTGCTACAATCCACCATCTGTAAGCCACAGACCCAGGAAAGCTGGCTGTCTGGCTGAGTTCAAGTTTAAAGGCCTCAGAACCGGAGACACTGATGGTGTCGTTCTCAGTTCGGAGGGCAGAGGCTGGCTGGTGCAAGTCCCAGGGAATCTGGAATTCGGATGCCTTTTTGTTTGTCTGGCCCTCAGCCAGCTGGACGGTGCCACCCACGCTGTATGAAGGCAGACTTTCCCCCTGTCCCCAGAGCCAAGGGCTGAGCACACCTGGAGACACTGTCACGGACCTACAAGAAATAATGCTGCATCAACCTGTCCATCTGCCTGTCCCTCAGTCCAGTCACAGTGACACCTACAATTAACCACTCTAGCATGTATATCTGTCCATCACTTGTCTATCAGTCATCTATCTATTCTCTATTTTCCATCTATCAATTACCTATCTACTATCAAATTATCTGTAAGCTTCCTTCCACTAATTTATGAGTTATCAATCATATATCTATCCACTCTATCCACTCTTTTATCTATTTTATGTCTATATACATAATTTATAACTGTTCATCTAATCTATCATCTATGTGTTTACCCATCTGTCTATGATAGGTCTATCTATCATCTACCTATCAATCATCTGATTATTTATTCCTTATTTTTTATTTTATATTCTTTGGCAGTTTCCATTCAGCTATCACCTCTCAATCATATATATTTATCATCTATCTATCTATCTATCTATCTATCTATCTATCTATCTATCTATCAATGCACTTATTATCTCTGTTTGTCTATATAAGGAGATAATATCTTAAGAATAAGGTATTGTCTCATGTCACCAGGGATCCTTAGACATTCCTGAGTCTGCTGAGGACTCAGGGAATCCGGTGAGATGTGTCAAAGCCATCTGGCTGGAGCTGACAGCTGTGGTAATCTGAGTCTGAGGCTTAAGGACTAGAGCATTGGAGGGCAGACCCAGATCCCAGCTCAAGCAGCCAGGCTATGAGGACCCTATTTCCCTGCCCTTTGCTCTATGGAATGGGGTGGGAGAGACACTCACCCTGGGGGAAGCCCCCCAGGTCTTGATTCATCCACGCACATACCAATCTTTTGTGGGTAAGTGCCACAGAAAGGGTTTGGTGATTTGCCTGGCTAGTTCCCTGGGCAGCTAGGGTCCTCTCAAGTTGATATGTGACTCCAGGCAATGACCTTTGCAAGCGGCAGGTGCTGCCTGGAGTCACAGACCCCAAGTTAAATGTACCCCATAGCTGGACTGCTCTCATTGCATTCTCCCCAGGCTCCTGCCCAACTTTAGAGAGACTTAGAGGCCCCTTCTCAGAGACATGCCAGTCAAGGTCCTTCTCAGCCGACATCATGCAGGGGGCACCACAGTAATTGGGGAAGGCAGGCCCTGTTGGGCAGAGGGGGCACCTGAGGAGCCTGGAAGACCCGCTCTAAGATTGGATGCCCACAGTGGATGATGTTCTGGTGGGAAAGGCAAAGGGGTAGAGGAGAAGGCACAGAGGGCCAGGAAGGGCCATGCAGGTGCCCATGGGCTGACTGTGGCTCCGGGCGCTGTAGGAGGGCCAGGATGGCATTGATAGAAGGACTGGGGCTTGAGTCTAACTCTTAGGGCATGGAGGATTCAGAAGTAGAGCAGCCTCGATGGCACAGCTATTCCTCCCCTGGAGTTTCAGAGTAACCGTGGGACACTTTGGGAATGGGATGAAGGGTTGTCATATAAAGCTTCAGCTGTCAACTTGACACAACCCAGAGTCCCCTGGGAAGAGGCAACCTCCACCGAGGAACTGCCTAGATCGGACTGGACATGTCTCTGAGACATTTTCTTAATTGTAATTGATGTGGGAGAGCCCAGCACAGTGTGTGAAGCACCATCCCAGCACAGGTAGGCCTTGGCTGTATAAGGAAGTTAGCTGAGCAAGCCAGGAAGCAGCATCCTGCCATGGTTTCTGATCTAGGTTTCTGCCTTGAATTCTTGCCTTGGTTGTAAGCCAAATAAACTCTTTCCTCCCCAAGGGGCTTTTGGCCAGTGTTCTATCACAGCAACAGCAAAGCAGACCAGAATAGAAATTTGGGCCAAGACTGAGGTGTTGCTGTGGTGGAGCTGACCATGTTGTTTTCTAGGCTTGAGGGAGGATCTGGAGTTTTGGTCTAAAAGCGATCGAGTGCTCAGAACTTACTGGGCTGTTCTGTGGGGGGTTGGAAGAATGATGGGAGCAATATAGATGATGGAGGCCTGGCTTATAAACGTGCAAAGGGAAGCTTGACAGGCCATCAGAGACCGTCAGGACCATGTATGTGATAACTTGAATTAAGAATCTGCAGAAGTGAACCCTTTGTTTTATGGAACAGTCAATGATGGTTGTCTGGGGCTGAAGATCAGCAGTGATGACTAACAGACCAGCATCACTGAAGTGAAATCTTCTGGGGTATTTCCCCAAGGTCCATAGGGGGCCAAGGCTGCATCCCAAGCCGACAGCAGAACTTGGTGATGTGTAAGAACTTTCTAGTTGTTGCTGGCTTCAGTGACACAGAAGCTACAGAACTGGAGGGATCATGGAGAGAAGCAGAGGCTTGGAGCATGTGTCAGGGCCTGTGTCTGAAGAGAGGCCAGGAGAGGTGAAAGTTCCGTGGAGACCTCTGGATATCAGAGATGCCAGGACTGTGGAATGACCACCATGGCAGCGGTGGGTGTGGCATTGGGTCAGCCCTAGCCTACCACACAAGCATTGTGTGCTGTGGATGGCAGAGCTGGAGCAGTTGAGCTGGCTATCCAAGCACTTGGGAGCCCAGAAGATCATGAATGAGCCTAAGACGTCTGACACTGATGCATTTACACTACTGGATTCTGGTTTTGGTGCCCTGGTCCTTCCCCCTTGGAATGAGAACATATGTAACTTGTTTTTTTGTTTTACAGGCACCTACAGTTAAGGGACTTTGGTTATTTGGTTTACTGGTCTTGTCTCTGCAACATCTTTGGGCAATGACAAGTTTCCCTGGATACAAAGCCCAAAGAGGAACACTTTGCAGGGTCCCTGGGCAACCATACTCCCTGTGATGTGGGAATGCAGGAACCATCATCACCCTGATCAGCTTTCTAGAGCCCTGAGAGACTCGCTACAGGGATGTAGGCTACGATATCCTCCATGAGTCATAACTCTGTTTTATTTAACTTGCAGTCAATGTCAGGCAGGGGGTCTGTCAAAGATGCATGGTGTGAGCCCCTGGCTAATTCAGCAGAATACCCAAATTGTGTCCCAGAGTTCATCTAACTTGGATTAAGGCTAGAGTGAGGTGTAGCAGGAATCATAAAAGTTCTTATTAATAAAAACAAACCTGAGGCCAGTTATTGGGGTGAATTCTGGAAGGTCAGAGAAGCAGAACAAGCCACAGCTACCTCACCTGGCCAACTTCTCAGCTGGTCTTGTTTCCTCAGACTGGAAGCTTCTGTGTCCTCATATCCGAATGGCTCTCAGCTGAACTGTGCTGCTAGAATCCTGAAAGCTTAACAGGTTAAAAGCTTAACCAGCCAAATGCTTAACCAGGCCAAATGCCTCTAGTTTCTGGTCCTCACGCCTTATATACCTTTCTGCTTTCTACCACCACTCCCTGGGATTAAAGGCTTGCTTTCTGGGATTAAAGGCGTGAGTCACCATGCTTGGCTGTATCCTTGAACACATGGATTTCTGCCTCTGGAATGCTAGGATTAAAGGCGTGTGCTACCACTGCCTATCCTAAGTATCTAGTGGCTTTTCTGTTCTCTGACCCCAGATAAGTTTTTTAGGGTACACAATATTTTGGGGAACACAATACCACCACAGTGAGGCTCTCACACATCTGTGCTACCTGATTATTGGGAAGCTTCTCAGGTCTTTCTGGCCATTGCGAAGGATTTAGTAAAGTGGTTCCTGGAGCCCAAAAAAGCAGCACAGAGCTCATGTCTGGCCTGCTTTGTGCTTCTCCATCAGTTTAGACCAAAGTATGTGATTTTGTGGGTTTTGTTCCCAGGGCCCCAATCTCATTCCTTTGGGGACTGGCAGAGAATGGAGCTCTGTGTGGCATCTGACTGTCTTCCTGCCACAGAGTGTTCAGTGCCCCACCGTTGGCCTAGCCTGGCCTCAGCCTTCCCCACCCTCAGTAGATTCAGCCACCCCAGTGCTCTCAAATGTCCTCTCCCATTATCCTTCCCTCTCTGTCTCACTGTGTTTCCACCCCGTGTCAGCACAGAGGCCGTGTGACCCAGGCAGCAGGTCCTGAGTCCCCAGCGCTGACGGCCATCCTCTGTCCTCACTGCCCCCATCCTTTCACAATGCTCTGCCCTCCCCCTCCAGGGTCTCTACGCTTTGGGTAGACCACTTGGTCCGTCCCATCCCCTCACTGCTCTGTGTGGATGCTACATGCCCAGGCTGCACTCTGCCCTTTGTGAAACTTCCTGGCCAGTCTGCCTTGTGCTTCTGATTCCCTGAGGCAGCAGCTGAGGTCAGTCCCCTCCCACTGCTCAGAGTGGCACAACCCTGTGTGTGTGTGTGTGTGTGTGTGTGTGTGTGTGTGTGTGTGTGTGTGTGTGCACATGTCTGTCTGTCTGATTGACTATTCCAGAGTAGGAAGGAACAGCACTTATCACCTGAGGCCTGAACTCTGCAGAGTCAAGAACAAATATAAAACCCTCTGCCTGCCTCTTCTGGGTCACCTCAACCTGAGAAATAGCTCCTGCAAGCCTCTGGGTCATTTTTTGTAATTGTATTGCTATTTTTTTTTTTAAATCAGTGTTTTGTCTAATATTTTCTGAAATTTTTAATAATTCTAGAAATATTCCAGGTACATGTAAAAGAGTCAAGTTAAAACAGCCAAAAACTCACCCACATTTGTACCTTGCAAAATTCAGGGTTTTGTTTTGAGACTGAAATGACAGGACATCAAACAGATGAGAGAACCGTGTTAAATCTCAGCTTTAGCGAATCCACACAGCCATGCAGCATCAGCACCATCCGAGCATTCCTCCTTCCCCTGTGGACCTGGCCTTGCCAAAGAGGACAGCTTGGCCTTCCCTCTAGTCCCTAGAAAATGCCCTCCCCCCCTTTCGTCTCTCTTCAGAACATTATTTCTTCATCCGCTGACAATCTTATACCGTCTACACTGTGCTCCGGCCACTTCTGCCCCTCACCCTCTTACCCCCCCCCATTCCTGCTGAGCCCCCATGTCTTGTTTTGTTACTTTAGTGACTCACTGAATTGAACTTGGCTGCTGGTATGAGTACAGGCAGGGGGACTCAGTGGCCACACCACTGAAGAGGACAACTCCCGTCTCCCAGCTGTGGTGATAAGTGTATGCCACCATGCCTGGCATTTTATGTAGGTTCTGGGGATTGAACTCAGGTCCCTGTGCTTGTGAGGCAAGCGCTTTACCCACTGAGCTGTCTCCCAGCCTCCGGGATGTTGCTTTTTAATGAAATACTTTCTTTAAAGATCTTTCTATTATTTGGGCGTGGTGGTGCACACCTCTAAACCCAGCACTTGGGATGCAGATCTCTGTGAGTTTGAAGCCAGCCTGGTCTACAGAGAGAGTTCCAGGACAGCTAGAGCTGTTACACAGAGAAACCCTGTCTCAAAAAACAACAACAAAATCTTTCTATTATAATTTTATTTTATGTGTATGCATCTTTTGCTTGTATGTATGACTGTGCATCACATGCATTTGGTGCACATGGAAGCCAGAGGAGGGTGTTGGGTCCCCTGGAACTGGAGCCACCACTTGGGTGCTGAGAACTGAGCCCAGGTCATCTGAAAGAGTGGGAAGTGCTTGTAACAGATGGGCCATCTCCCCAGCCCTCCTCTTTCCAGGGTTTCTCTGTGCAGCCCCAGCTGGCCTGGAATTCACAGAGATCCACCTGCCTCTGCCTCCCTAGTGCTGGGATTAAAGCCGTGTACCACCACCATACCTGATAAATTAAGGAAATATTTTCAGCATGAAAAAATATCAATCACAATAAATCCAACCATGATTCGTGTTCTGCCCTAGAACCCTGTAGAGAGAACATTGTTTGATGTATTCGGCCGTGGTGTGTGTGCATGTTTGTGTGTTGAAATGGTCTCACTGTGTAACCCAGGCTGTCCTGAACTGTTGATCGTCCTGCCTCAGCCTCTTCAGGGCTGGGATTACAGATGCATCACCACACTCAGCAGCAATATGCTTTGGTCACTTACCTTTGTTTTTCAGATGTAGTCCTGGTAAGGCAGTCTGCTGTCACTTGTTCATTTTGCCTGGTGCTGTAATACTCCACTCTTTGCAAAACATTTTCTGTATCCGTTCTCCTAAGGCTGGTGTCTCAGTTAGGGTTTTTATTGCTGTGAAGAGACACCATGACCACAGCAACTCTTATAAATGAAAACATTTAATTGAGGTGGCTCACTTACAGTTTCAGAGGTTCAGTCCATTATCATCATGGCGGGGAGCACGGTGGTGTGCAGAGAGACATGGTACTGGAGAAGTAGCTGAGAGTCCTACATCTTGCAGGCAACAGGAAGTCAACTGAGACACTGGGTGGTATCCTGAGCATAGGAATCTTCAAAGCCCACCCCACAGTGACACACCTCCTCCAACAAGGCCATATCTACTCCAACAAAGCCACACCTCCTAATAGTGCCACTCCCTATGAGATTATGGGAGGCCAATTACATTCAAACTACCACAGGGGGTATTCAGATATTTCCAGTTTTTTACTAAGACATAAAATGAATGTGTGTGTGTGTGTGTGTGTGTGTGTGTGTGTGTGTGTATGCATCATTTGTAGGAGATAGAAAAAGGCAGGGAACTAGGGCATGAGGGTCCATGTATTTCTGTTTTACCAGATATAGTCAAGTGTGCTTCAACCCATGGTAGTGATTTGCACTGGAGTGCTGGGCATGAGGTTCAACCTTAGGCAGAGACGGCAGCTCCAGCTGACATTCATCCTGAGGCCGGATGGCCTCATGCTCTCCTCTCAGGAAGTCACAGGTGGCCTTGGCACTCAGAAGAGTGTGACCTCCTGCATGCACGCTTTGGCTGTTGCACAGGTTTCTGGCCCTCATGTCTGCTGTAGAGAGCCCAGGGGTGCATTAGCCTGCAGAGAGGAGCCAAGCTACCCGTCACAGCCATCTGTTTTCCCACAGTCCTCAGACCTGTGGGGTATTCACTGGGTATTCACTGCTCTGTGTCGCTGTGGTCACATACCTGACAGGAGCGACTTAGGGAGGAACGGTTGCTTTGACTCCTGATTTTCGGACATTTAATGTGTGTGTCTGGGAAGGCATGGAAGAGGTCATGGCAGTGGGACCACGAGGCAGCAGCTATTAGCATCATGTGGATCAGGAAGCAGAGAGAATGTTCTGGAACCAGGAGTCAGACTCTTACCTTCAAAGGCCTTCTCCTGTTAGTCCCCTCTGTCTAAAGGTGCCACAGCCCCCAGATACCATTAAATACCCACAATGTGAAACTGTAGGGGGTCATTTCACATTCCAATCAAAATACCCTGGCTGTCTATAAGCACAGGATCTGCTCCCATCCCTGAGAAGTGAGGCCCCCGAGACATTTCTCCATTGCTCACTCTGACCTGGAATTTTGGCTTCCTGCTCCCCTGAGACTAGACTGTCCCATCCATTTGCTATTACTGGGCTCTGCAGAGTTATAAGCATCAAACTAGAAAAAAAAATATTTGCCTAATAGCGTGAAATGTTTTTGTGCCTGTGTGTTCTGACAGCACAAAGTGTTTCAGAGAAGAGGAGGCAAATTTCTTTGAAATTAGGATATTCAAAGTAACTACTCATCCCAGGCCTTTTGATAATGCTTTAAGGAATCTGCTTTGCCCATAAAATCCCATCCCGGCTGCACATGCCATTCTGTTGACATTTATTCCTGTCTTCAGATGGCAGCTTCGCTCACTTTACCTTCTGTAATTCAAACATCAGAATGTTTAAGTCCCTGGGAAATTGTTCTTGTAATATTGTAAAGTGAAAGTCCTTGCCAACGCGTGCTTTTTAGAACAAGTGTAAATTTTCAATTTTGGATGAAAGCAACCTTTTCCCTGAGATCTTGTGTGTGCTATAAACTACAGGGTCCCCATATCCTCCGCTCCCCCACCCCATCCCCACGTGGAGTCTCTGAGCGGGCCTCAGTTGCCCTGTGTGTTTCCATAATGGGGAACTGCTGGCCCTGGGGCCTGGGGTGGGCCTGACAAAGCTCTCCTCCAGGCTGTCTCCAACTGCAGCTCTGTTGTCATAGCAATCTCTACCCCCAAACCCTGGACTGTAGTCTTTATGTGTACACGTGTGTGTGTTTTCAGGAGCATGTGTGTGCACGGCATATGGAAGTCAGAGGTCTGACCTCAGGTGTCTTTCCTCAGGCGCGGCCCACCTTACTTTTTTCCAAAAAATTCTATAAGAGTCTCAAACCAAGTCTGAAGCTTGCCAAGGAGGCTGGGCCAGTCAGCCAGTGAGCTGAGGAACCCTATCTGTCTTCGGCTCCCCAGTACTGGGATCACAAGGACACATCACCACAACAGTGAAGGAGGTAACTCATGCAACAACACAGAAATCTCACTCTCTTGTAAAGTGTGTTCTCGCCAGTCCTTAATCATGTCCCTTCCAGATGATTCCACATCTGTCAGTAAACTGCTCCCTCCTTTCTTTTGGCAATGTGCATCAGTGACTTGTCCTGTTGCTGTGATAAAACACTTGACAGAGCAGCTCAGGAAGAAGGAAGGATTGTTGCCTGCGGTCCACCAAGGTGGGGAGGGTGCGTGTGGCCAGGAGGGAGGGGGACGGGAGGCAGTGCTCAGCTCACTTCCTCTGCCCACATTCAGGGTTTTCTCACTTGTTAAACCTCTCCTAGGTAACTCTCAATCCAGCCAAACTGAGAGCAGAGATGGCCTCCACACAACAACATCCCACCCAACGGCTGAACTGCAATCTAAACACCCAGTTCCCTATCGCTGGATATTTTGCTGTTTACAGTTTTTAAAATTTACAAACAATAGAGTAAGAAACACTTCCTCGTGCATAATTCTACAAACGGGCAAGCACAGCGGATCCGGGCTACTGAGTCAAGTGTGTGTGTTCTTGAGTTTTCAGAGATCTGATGCCTTCTGTTGTGGACATTTGGACACGGTGTGAAGACGTGTCACCGTGATTGGTTTAATGACGAGCTGAATGGCCAATAGCTAGACAGGAAGAGGTTAAGCGGGACTTCCAAGGACAGGGAGGACTCGGGGAGGAAGAAGGCAGATTCGCCAGCCAGATGCTGAGGAAGCAGCATGGGCGGTACAGAGTAAAGGTGACCGAGTCATGTAAAAGAACATAGATTAAAAGATATGGGTTAATTTAAGCTATAAGAACTAGTTAGGAACCAGCCTAAGCTAAGGCCCAGCTTCCACAATTAATAAGAAGTCTGTGTCATTATTTGAGAGCTGGCCGGCAGGACAGAGAAAGACTCCGTCCAGGTTGTCCCAACTGACACTTCCCACAACCTGGTGCAAGATGTCCCACTGGCCCTCAGATTAGTACTCAGGAAAGTTTGGTTCTCAGTTGATCTAGCCATGAATAATTGGGTAATTTCTCTTGTTGTGAGTGGAAAGATATGTATATGAGGCATTTTTGTTTGTTTGTTTTTGTTTTTTTGTTTTTGGTTTTTTCGAGACAGTGTTTTCTCTGTGTAGTTTTGGTGCCTGTCCTGGATCTCGCTCTCTAGACCAGGCTGGCCTTGAACTCATAGAGATCTACCTGGCTCTGCCTCCACGACAGAATCTTCTAACAAGAGTTTTATTAAGATAAAAGGGACAGACGAGTGTTCAGGCCTGTGGGAGAGACAGTGTATGGGAAAGAAGAAGAAGAGGGAGCAGGGAATATGGCTCTGGCTTTTAAAGGCTGGGTGGTGCACGAGAGTACTCAGGTCGACGTAACTACTCCGCGCATGCACGGATCACATGGCTGCGTTGCGCGCTCTTACGTAACCATGTAAAGTCACGGGATCCTGGTCACGCGAGACGCCTTGACCTGGAAATGGCTATTTTGACCTGGAACTGGCTAGGCGGAAGTGTCCAGGTCCGCTGGGCATGCGCAAACACACCCAAACGTGTGGGCGTGTTGTGAATCCATCAATATGGGGTGCTTTTTAAAAAATATTTTATTTTTAAATTGCATGTGTATGTCTGGATATGTGCCCATGAGTGAAAATGCTGGTAGAGGCCAGAAGAGGGTGCTGGATCCCCTGGAGCTGGAGTTACAGGTTGCTGCAAGCTACCCAGTATGGGTGCTGGGAACTGAACTCAGATCCTCTACAAAAGCAGTCCACAATCTTAATCACTGAGCCATCTCTCCAGGCTTCAGATCTGCAACAAAAGGACATGGTGTTCCTTAGAGAAATGGAGAGTCTGGGTCCAGGGCAGGTAGAGAAGATGAGCCTGGAGCATCTCATAGCGTCAGAAGTAAGGGCAAAACAGATTCAAGGCAGACTCAGGTCATAGGGTCACAGGGGCCAACAGGAATGCTCTCCATGGCCTGAAATGGAACATTCTGAACAGGAAAATTAATAATGTAGTGTTGGATTACAGCCCAAAGGACAAAATACATATACATGAGTTTACAGGGGTA
Source organism: Peromyscus eremicus (assembly GCF_949786415.1). Lineage (NCBI taxonomy): Eukaryota > Metazoa > Chordata > Mammalia > Rodentia > Cricetidae > Peromyscus > Peromyscus eremicus. The sequence continues at coordinate 53,682,675 of NC_081416.1, forward strand.
TGAATAAATCATTGCACACATGAATAAATGGGGCAGAGGGACTAATCTTTCCCATAGAAGAATTCCAAAAATTATGTGAATGTTTTCCCTTGCAGAAGGCAGAATTTTGTTTTAAAAGATTTATTTATTTATTTGAGACAGGCTTTCACTGGGTAACCCTGGCTGGCTTGGAACTCATTACATAAACCAGGCTGGCCTCAAACTCACAGAGATTTGCCTCTGCCTCCCCAGAGCTGGGATGAAAGGTGTATTCCACCATGCCTGACAAAGATGTATTTTATTTCAAATTGTGTGTGTGTGTGTATGTGGTGTGTGTGTATGTGGTGTGTGTGTATGTGGTGTGTGTGTGTGTGTGTATGTGGTGTGTGTGTATGTGGTGTGTGTGTGTGTATGTGATGTGTGTGTATGTGGTGTGTGTGTATGTGTATGTGGTGTGTGTGTGTGTGTGTGTGTGTGTGTGTGTGTGTAGTGTAGAGGTCAGAAGACAATTTACGGGAGTTGGTTCTTTTCTTACTCCATGTGGGCCCCAGGATTGAACTCAAGTCATCATGCTTGGTGGCTAGTACCTTTACTGAGTCAGCTCAGGTCCCTACATTGCGTCTTAAAAAACGCTATTGAAAAGTTTCTGTACCCCATAAGCCTCTTCACCGATGCAGCAATCCAAACAGACCAAAACAGACCGAATTAGAAAAGCCTCAGTTTAGTGGGTAAAGTGTTCCCCGGGTGATTCTCCGGCCCTCCAGAGAGGAGACAGGAAAGAGACTGAGAAACCACTGTCTGTTTTCTAAAGTGCAGCTTAAATACCCTGGGGGAGTGGTCTTGAGCATCTCTGGGGGAGGAGCTGTGTTTAGCAGGACTTTCTGAGGGGCAAGTCCTGCAGAGAGGTGGGGCTTCCACCGGACATTCCAGACTCTTGGGGTATATGGATGCCAGGGTGCCAGGGGCTGAGGTGGAGCCTCCACCAGAACATTCCAGACTCTTGGGGTATATGGATGCCAGGGTGCCAGGGGCTGAGGTGGAGCCTCCAACAGAACATTCCAGACTCTTGGGGTATATGGATGCCAGGGTGCCAGGGGCTGAGGTGGAGCCTCCACCAGAGCATTCCAGACTCTTGGGGTATATCGATGCCAGGGTGCCAGGGGCTGAGGTGGAGCCTCCACCAAAACAGCTATTGTTCTCATTTGGGGGAATTCTATGAAATCATTTTCAGGTGTGTACGTGTCTATGTGTGTGGTATATAAGTGAGTGTTTTTGTAGGTGTGTGTATGTACACGTGTGTGAGCCGGTACGTGGAGGTCAGAAGTTGATACCAGTTGTCTTCCTCAGCTGCTTCCCTCCTTGGTTCTTGAGACGGATTCTCACTGAACTGGCCGCTCATCCATGCACGAGGCCGGCTTGCTGGGCTCTGTGCCTGCGTGCTGAGGCTCTGTGTGCTGAGGCTCTGTATTCAGGTCCTCAGGCTTGTGTGGCGGACACTTTACCAACTGAGCCATCTTCCCAGCCCATTACCAGATTTTTTAAAAAGCTTTTTTGGTTATGTTTGAAGTCTGTTTCTTGCTCATTGATCTAATTTCCTTTGTTCTTTAAGCAGCGTGAACAATTTGTTTAAAATGCTACATACATAGGGCTCTGCAGGGTGTCAGGGCAGCTCATGATCCCCTGCCAGGGTGTGGAATCCTGCATCGGTGGAGATGCCCCTGTCCACAAACGGCCTTGGTTAGATCCAGTCTACACCTCAGCCGGGCCCAGGGCACTGCAAACGCCCCGTTACTAGTGTGCCCAGTTGCTGTTGACATTAACAAACCAACAGATCCTCTATGTAGAGTCCGTCTATCTGAGGGAAGAAAACAGACTTCTGGTTGACTGTGCTGAGACTTGATTGCAGTCTGTGATCTCTGTCAGAATTTGAATGTAAAATGCTTCCCCTAACCCCCAACTCATGTTTGAGCTCCGGGCCCTCAGCTGGTGGTGCCATTTTGAGAGGTTGTGAAACCTTTGAATGTGTGTCCTAGCTGGTCTTAGGCCTGTAGAAATAGGCCTGGAGGCTTATGGGATGGCGAGACTTCCAGCTGCCAGACTGAGTCTCTTGGCTTCCTGACTGAGGATGCTATGTACCTGGCCACTTCAAGGTGCCATGTCAGGGAAGTGATCTGCTCCCAAAGCTATGTCCTCTGCCCATCCCCACCCTTTAATATATTTTCCCCTTTATGGTTCGTGTGGTGTGAGGCAGGGCTCTAACGTTCCTCTTTCATGTTGCCAGTGAACTGTCCTGGCATACCTGCCCTTGCCCTGTGTGTGACGTGCCCATTAGTTCTGGGTGTGTGATTCCATTCCATCTGCCCGCTGATTGTGCATGGAATCGGGTGTGTGTTCCGGGGCAAGTAGCAGGAAAAACCCAGTTGGTAAGGCTTTAGGCGGATGAGGTCTTCTTTTTCACAAGGCTGTAAGTCCATGCGGACCACTTCCAACATTGGCTCTGTTAAGGAATGTGGTTGAATGTGGAATGTGCCCCATAGGCTCAGGTATTTGAACACTTGGTCCCCAGCTGGCGGTGCTCTTTGGGAAGTTACAGAACCTTTAGGAGGTGGAGCCTTGCAGGAGGACATGAGTCACTGGGGCTGAGCTTTGAGGCTTCCTGAGTGTGGGCGCAATGTGACCAGCCGGCCTCCTGCCTCCATGCCTTCCCTGTCTGCTGACACATCTTCCCTGCCATGACGGTCCCTCTGGAACCATAAGCCAAAATGAGCCCTTTCTCCCTTGAGTTGATCTTGTCAGCGTATTTTATCACAGCTGGGAGAAAGTAACTAAGACACTTAACAGTGACACGAGGGTCCAGACTCTGTTCAGGTCCCACCCACCATCTTCATCATGTCTGTCTTTCCTTGGGTGGCCATTACAGAGTCAGGCTTCATCTCTGTTCTTGGAATGGGAAGCTGGGACTGGTCTGCTGGAGGTGGCTGGCTGCGTCTGCTTGTGTCTGTGCAGACTGGCCCCTGGTGGCTTGGTTACTGTCCCATTGCAGTCCTCTGAGAACATTTTCAGGGACACACGTGCAGGGAAAAGGGAAGCAGACATAACTAGACCTCCTCCAGGTGATCCAATACCTTAGTAAGGAGCTTCTGAATGTGGGAGGTGCAAAACACCCAGCCTTCTCCATCAGGGTTGTATGATATGTTTCTTTTTCTTTTTTTTTTTTTTTTTTTTTTTTTTTTTTTTTTTTTTTTTGGTTTTTCGAGACAGGGTTTCTCTGTGTAGCTTTGCGCCTTTCCTGGAACTCACTTGGTAGCCCAGGCTGGCCTCGAACTCACAGAGATCCGCCTGGCTCTGCCTCCCGAGTGCTGGGATTAAAGGCGTGCGCCACCACCGCCCGGCGTATGATATGTTTAAGCCATTCCTTACACCCAATCCTGCAGAGAGATACAGCTGGGCAGGTGGTGTGACCGTGACATGGGCTGGCACACAGAGTCCTCACTAGCTGCTGGTAAACAGCTGTCTCTGTCATTTGGTGCATTTGTGCCCTATTACTGCGACCACAGATGACCATGAATGTGGTTTAAATGCGGCACAGATGTGTTCAGCATCTCTGGAGGGCCAGCTATGTGTTCAGTGTGTGTGTTCATGTATGTGCAGGTATGTGTTCAGTGTGTGTGTTCATGTATGTGCAGGTATGTGTTCAGTGTGTGTGTTCATGTATGTGCAGGTATGTGTTCAGTGCGTGTGTTCATGCATGTGCAGGTATGTGTTCAGTGCGTGTGTTCATGCATGTGCAGGTATGTGTTCAGTGTATGTGTTCATGTATGTGCAGGTATGTGTGCATGCATGTGCAGGCACATGTGCATGTGGAGCTGAGGACAAGCTCAGGTGCCATTCTTCAGGACCTGAAGTTCACCCACTAAGCAAATCTGGCTGGCCAGTAAGCCCCGGGGGTCTGCCTGTCTCTGACTCCCCGGGGGGCTAGGATTGCAAGCCTGTGCCATTGCCTGGCTTTTATGTGGGTTCTGGGGATCATGCTGGCTCTGTGCGCTTGCACAGCAAACATTTTACAAACAGAACCACCTGCCCAGCCCATCTGAAAAGTCTCTTTTGCACCTAAGGTCACAGACACAGGGATCCCTGTTTAGGGGCCAGAGCTGCTGCTTTTTTAAAACTTATTTAAGTGTTTTGCCTTCATAGATCTGTCTATGTACACCATGTATGTGCCTGATGCTGTCAGAGACCAGAAGAGGCCATCGACTCCCCTGAAACTGGAGTTACAGATGGTTGTGAGCCACCATGTGGGTGCTAGGAACTGAACACTGGTCCTCTATAAGAACAAAAAGTACTCTAAACCACAGCACCATCTCTCCAGCCTCCAGCAGCTGGCTCTTTAGGAGGGAAGAGGGATGACGGGGTCAGAACTGAGACCCTTTAGGAAGTTCAGGAGTTCATGGAAGCAGGGCCAACAGCATGTTAACTGCTGCAGACTGGATCTGGGGCTCAAGTGAGCTCCTGTCTGAAACCTGCCCAGGCCCCTGGGGTGTGTGTGTGGCTGCTCTCCTCTCCCTATCGATCCAGTGAGTTCTGACAGGGCAGTCCTCAGGTCCCGGGGCCTCCATTCCTCTTCACTGTGGAGTAGACCCAACTGTGCCAGGAGGATCCAGATCTAGGAACACAGGCCAACAACACCAGATCTACGAAGCACAGAAGATACAGAACTGACCTGGGTGAGAGGAATCCAAAGGGTGGGGTCCTGAGGATGGGGAGAAGGTGGCCATTGTGAGGAAAGCTGGGGGACCTCAGGGTGCTACTCAGGCTCCTGACCTCAGCCTAGGGGTGTAAACATGTGTAGAAACTCAAAGCACCAAGCACCCACCATTTGAACACTTCGTACATTTCAACAGACAAGAAAGAGAAGGGAATGGGGGAGGGGAATCCCACATCCTATGCTTCCCAGAGCACATTTCTCATGCAGCAAGAAAACGTACTGAAATTTAAACATCTTGCTCACTCCTCCGTGCTCTCTCATGCATGTCTCCTGCCCCTCATCCCTCATCAAGCAAAAGCTGGGGCTGGGACACTGCCTGTGGTCGCCATGAGTGTAGAGGGAGCAGAGGCCTGAAGCTAGGGATAGGGTCTGTGATGGATGGAAGGGAGGAAGATGAGGAGGAGGAAGAGAACGATTCCTCACGTCCAGCTTCAGACAGGAGGGTGGCAAGGTGCACACTGGAGACTCACCCACGAGACCCGTTCAGGCCAGCATCTGGAAAAGGAGGATTAGGAAGATCCCAGTGAGTGGGATGAGGAAGGGATACCATCTGTCTGGCCGTAGATGTCCAGGCTGGAGGTGAGGCATCTGCCAAGGCCGTGGGCACCACTGACTGGACCTCAGACTGCAAACTCAAACCTCAAACTCCCGACCACCCTCCGCTTGAAAGCCAACATTTGGAGATGAGAGTTGGTGGGAAGAAACTGAGTTTATTTACAGGGTCTCTTGGAGGGCTCAGGAAACAAAGGACGTGTGTGTGTGTGTGTGTGTGTGTGTGTGTGTGTACCCAAGTGTGTCATAGCATGTATGTGGACAACTTTCGGGAGTTGGTTCTCTTGTTCCACCACGTGGATCTGTTGATAAACTTGGAAGTGACAGCCTGTGTCCCAAGTCAGATTTGGTCACTTGTCCTCAGTAAGTCAGTTAAAACAATCAGATTAGGGTGTCCAGCCCTGTGCGGAGGACATAGCAGTGACCAACACAGCCTTTGTCCCCTCCCCCCACACACACACAAGGGCTCCCCTTGCACTGGGGAGATAGCTACCCAGAGACCCAGCTGGGACGGAGGAAGGGGCAGGCAGCATGGAAGGTGGTGGCGCTCACCTTTAATCCCAGCACTCGGGGGGGGGGGGGGGGAGCAGAGGCAGGAGGATCTCTGTGAGTTCTAGGCCAGCCTGGTCTACATAGCTAGTTCCGGGAAAGCCAGGGCTCCACAGAGAAGCCCTGTTTCAAACAAACAAACAACAACAACAAAAAAAAAAAAAGAAAAAAAAGGAGAAAGAAAGAAATCAGATTAATAGTGGAAAGAAGATTTATTCAATGTGGCCATTTTGGGAAGAGAGACAGAGATCCCGTGAATGCCCCAAATCCACTGGGGTTCTGAAGTGAGATCACAGATTAAAGTGAGGACAATTGCACCACTGACCCCTCATACTCTGGGCTTCAGTCTCATCCCATGAGGTGAGCTGACAGACTGTTGGAACTGTGTGAAATCTCTTTCCAGGAGACAGGTTCTCCTCTGCCTGGTCCCCTGTCCCTCGCCCAGCAGGAAACTCTTGGGGAAATTCCTGCTTCAGTGGGGTCCACTGTTTCAATAGTTTAATAGATCGGGAGACACGCTGTCTCTGAAGAATGTCATCTTATCTGCCAGGCCAGTTGCTAGGCCCAGGACAGAACTGAGTCATGAGGCTTGGCCACAGGAGCTTTACCAGCTGAGCCGTCTTGCCACCCCTCCGAGGGCTTCTATAGGGAGAGGGAAGCTGCAGAGCAGATGGCTGTGTGCTGGGCAGGGTGTGCTGGGCAGGGATCTCAACGTCAGGGTGGGCTCCTCCTCCTCCTTCCTTTTTTTCTCAAACATCACAGTGGATCCCCACCCTGGGGCTGGCGCCTGGAGCTCTTTTTAGACAGGCAGAGTGTTTTTCCTGAAGGTAGAACTCACAGCAATTTTCCTGCTTTGTGTTAGAAGATACGCAGGACTTAGACCAAGGAGGGCGCTCCAAGGCTCCTCGGCTGCTCTGGGTTCTGATGTGGCAGTTCACATTTTAATCATCTAGTGCGCCTTCTCTTCGGATGCCAGGCTGGATGTTAAGAGGACACAAAAGGATGGGGGAGGTGACCACAGCCTTCCGGAGGGATCAAGGGGTTACACTACAGAGCCTGGGCTCCATGAGGCTGACCCGGGGTCAGATACAGCCTGGAGACAGCATGACCAAGCTGCAGGGAGACGTTTCAGCAGCTCAGTTCAGAAGGATTGCAGGAGAGACTTAAAGCCAGTCAGCTCCCTCCATATTGGTGCCATTGGTGCAGATGGGAGTCCAGAGGCACCTGCTGAGACGTCTCAGTTCTTGTGCCCAGAACAAAGAGTTGGACTGGGAACACATGAACAGTGATAGAAACAGGTGGTTTATTGGGAATGAGATGGACGCTCCTGAGCATGGGAGCCAGTGAGAGCTGGGAGAGGCTCTAGGCTGTTGAGATAATTCAAGGTGAGCAACAGGCCTCAAGACCAACATAATGAAAGGTGGGGCTTTGAGAGCTCTGAAGGGGGAAAGACTGGAGGCTGAGTTCAGTCATCTGGCCCAAGAATCAGCCCAATCAATCAAGTCTGCATCGGGGAACCACGATAAGTACTCTGGACACCAGGGCTCAGGGAAGCTTCCTGGGTGAACACTGGTGTATGCTGGGAAGGTGAGGTTCTTCTGTTGTTTGAGTCGTTGGGGTGAGAGCCTGGGCCCTGGCAGCCCTAACAAGAACATTTGACAACTCTACTCAATGGGTGAGTTGAAGAGAAAAGTCATAGTGAAATGCTGGGAAGATCCAGCAATAAAGAGGTCTAGTGACCCTCTCCCGAGGCCATCTTCAGGGTCCTTTACAATGAGGCTGTAATTGTAAATATAGTGTCATGAAAGTCGTCAGGGGTCACTTATTAACTTTATTAAGTTGGAGAGTCATGAAGGTGAGGTCCTCAAGCAGGCTGCTCTCCCAAGACTGTCCTTAAAAACTCTGCCTAGACGGCAGCCTGGCCGAAGCCCTGCAGCCTTGTAGATAGAACTGCAACCCTGCAGATAGAATGCAACCCTGCAGACAGAAATGCAACTCTGTATATAGAACTGCAGCCTTGCAGATAGAAATGAGATCCTGCAGACAGAACTGCAGCCCTGCAGATAGAAATGCAACCCTGCAGACAGAACTGCAGCCCTGCAGATAGAACTGCAGCCCTGCAGATAGAAATGCAACCCTGCAGATAGAACTGCAGCCCTGCAGATAGAACTGCAGCCCTGCAGATAGAAATGTAACCCTGCAGACAGAAAGGCTCCTAGAAGGAGACCATGCAGCCCATGTCTGTCTGACTCTGTGGTAGGCAAGAATAGCTGCTTCAAAATGGCTTATGTAGCCATCTTCTTTCTACCTTTAGATTTATTTCTTTGTGTGTATGTATGTGTATAGGTGCTGCTGGAGACCAGAGCCATCGGATCCCCCTGGAGCTGTAGTCACATGCAGTTGTGAACTGCCTGACGTGGGTGCTGGGAACTGAACCTGGGTCCTCTGCAAAAGCAGCAAGTGCTCTCAACCACTGAGCCATCTCCCCAGTCCCTTTCTGTCTTTAAAAAGTTGTCTTTGGGCTGAGGAAGTGAGGTGCCTATCGCACAAGTGTAAATATCTGGGTTAGATCCCAAGCACCCATGTAAAAAGGTGGGCATAGCAATCAATGTATGCCTGCAATCCCCATGCCGGAGAGGCAGAGAGAGGGGATGTGCCTGAGGCTTACTGACAAGCTAGCCTAGATGAACTGGCAAACTACAGGTTCAGTGAGAGACCCTGCTTCAAAAAAATAAGGTGTGAGCAATTGAGTAAGACATCCAATGTTGATCTCTCTCCTCATGCCATCTGTGCATTGCATACACACACACTCAGATACTTGAGCATACACACACTTGCCCATACACACTCATACACAAAGATTATCTTCTTTTCTTTCTCTGAAGATGCAAAAAGTCCCCGTTACATACATGCCCTAGCTTGTGTCCATCTGTTATCTTCCTGTGTCAGTAATATAGATTCAAGTATTTCCCTGAGCTGAGTGTGAGCAGGTCAAGGGCATTACAAAAGCTGAGAGGGGTCAGAGGACCCACCCAAATTCACAACCAGCTGGAAGTGCAGGGGGCCTGGGCATGCTCTCAACTTGCATCTGGCATCTGTAGTCACAGCAACCTGTTGAGAACTGTATTATTTTGTCACTGCTGTGGCCAGGTACCAGGTAAGAAGGTAAGAAGCAATTTAAGGGAGGAATGATTTGTTTTGGCTCCAGGTTTGAAAGGTTGCTGTTCATCATGGCGAGAAAGGCACAGGGGTGGAAGCTGCTGACTCCACGGTGGTGGGAGCACCAGGAACCTTGCTCTTATCTTGATGGATCGGGAAACAGAAACTTCAGACCAGACTGAGGCTGGGCTACACCCATGGTGCCTGTCTACTCAGAAATCCACTTCCTCCAGCCAGGCCTTACCTCCCGAAGTTTCTGAAAGCAGCATCAGCAGATAGGGACCAAGAGCTCAAACACATGAATCTGTGGATGGAGGATGGGGACACCCATGGCATCTGATGCTCACTCCAGGCTGCTCATGACTACCTGGCCACATGTTGAAGCAGAGTTTTCGGAAGCCTCTTTCAACCGGACAGAAAAGCATTTGAGAAAGAAACCTAAGGGCCAGAAAAAAGGCTCAGCAGGGAAAAGGACTCGCTGCCACACACACACACACACACACACACACACACACACACACACACACACACAATATGCATTTATAAAAAGAGAGAGATCTTGGGGCTAGAGAGATGAATCGATGGTGAAGAACACTGGCTGCTCTTGCAGAAGACCAGAGTTCAATTCCCAGAATCCACACCAGGCAACTCACAACTGCCTGTAACCCCAGCTCCAGGGCACCCAAAGCCCTCTTCTGGACTCTCCCAGCAACTGCACGCACACATGCACATACCTTCCACACACATATACACATACTTTAAAAAAAAATCTTTTAAAACTAAATAAAATAAAATAAAGAGATCTCAGATGTATTTGGGAGCAATTTTAATCTCAGGGAAATTTAGAATTGAGCACAGAACAATACAATAGATCAAAAACAACAGTGTCCATGTTTGTGCCAAGTTCAGAAGCACGGGTCTCTGGTAATTTGGAGAACTGTCAGAGACTGAGGAGCTTGGTGTATCTAAAAGTTTATATCACACTTGTCTCCTATTTTAAATAAGCCCTTGAGTCATTGATTTCGATCTGTGATTGCAAGTTGAAATCTCACTAAGTTGGTAAACAGCTCTTGAATATTTAAAAATCACCGTAATTGTACATTTAATGTATCTGAATTATCAGCATCAGGTAAGGACCAGGGAAGATTTGCTAGTCAGATAATTGAAAAACTTAGAAAATGGAATATAATAAATTTTGATTGCAGCTTAAAATGTTTAAAGGAGTTTAATTAACTAAGTAACTACATGGTACAAACATTAATCAAAGCTCCCCTTAAACAAGATGGTTAAAGTTAGCTGCATCTATTCATAGATTAGGATTTTGAAGTTGCCTCTGAAAGCTCAGGTGAAGGGAGGGGGCTGAGGCTCTGTAGTTAATAGGAAAAAAGTTTTCGTTACGCAGAGACTGAGGTCTAGAGATTTACTGTTCAAAAATCAGACCTATAGTTAACAATACTGTAGTGTACAGGGCTTGGGGTGTGGCTCGGCGGAGGCGGTGGGCCCAGCGCCATGAAACCAAGACAGAGAGAAACAACTGTTTCTTTTGGTAAGAGGGGAAGCTCTTCTGTTAAGAGAGCAGAGCTTATGTGAACAGTTCTTAAAATAAGTAGGAGAAAAAAAAATTCAAAGAGAACCAAATCTTTAAAAGCAATTTTAAAAAATCCCCAACGTTTTCTGGAAAGCCTTCCTTCTTCTTGAAAGCTATCCTCCAGCCTCAAGAGTCTGCAAAGCATCCTCGAAGCTGGACCAGAAAGAGGCTGGGCACAGGCAGGCTCTCCTGCATCACTCTGTAGCTTCCGGTTTCTACCACAGTGGCTGAGCCTTCCCTGGGTTTCCCTGAGACTCCCAAGGACTTGTTCCAGGCCGAGCTCTCGGTTAGGTTCATAGGGAGACTAGCCAGTAGCCAACACCTGAGAGGGAAGCATCCTTTGTCCCTTGTCCCAAGTGTGGGGGTGTCCCATGGATCTGCTGGCTTTGTTCTCTGGTGGCTGCCTCGGCTGCATCCCTGGGGGCGCAATGGCTGTGACTATTGTGAGTCTCTGTGAGTTGCAGAGACCTGACAGTTCTTTCCTTCCCGACGCTGCCCACCCTTCTAGGCTCCCTTGTAGTGTGTGTGTGTGTGTGTGTGTGTGTGTGTGTGTGTGTGTGGTGCTGTGCAACCTCAGCCATGCCAGCATGGTGACTATTGTTACCTGTCACTCCTGGTTGGCTTCATAGTGGTACCTCCACTTGCCCCTCCCCCTGGGGCTGTGCCCTTGGCGTGACTGGGAATTGCTGTGTGACTCTGTGATGTCTTAGGTGAGCTAGGAGAGGGAGGCAGACATTTTATAACCTACAGCCATGCCAATTGTATTAGTTACTTCTTCTACTGTTGTGATAAGAAGCGACTTGGGAAGGAAGGATTTATTTTGGTTAGGTTAAAGAGGTGCAGCCCATCACAGCGTTGGAAGGCATGGTAGCTGGAGAAGATCCAGGCCCTGGCAGCAGGAACTTGCTCACGTGCAGGTGGGTCAGGAAGCAGAAAGTCAACGGGAGGTAGAGCCAGGCTGTAACCCTGAAGGCCAGTCAGTCTCCCTGGGACTCACTTCCTCCAGCTAAGCCCCACCCCCGAAGGTTCCACAATTGACCACAGACAGCATCACCATCTGGCAACCAAGAGTTTAAACAGATGAGTCTGTGGTGGGACCTTGCACATTCAAAATATAACACCAAAACACACAGCTGAGGTTTGCAGTCACCCAGGCCTGTCTGCAGTCCATTGAGAGGTCTCCCAGAATGCAGTAGGAAACAATGCATAGGAGCGTTTGAAAATGGCTGGGCATTCATACATTTTTGAGCTTGTTCTTTTAATCTTCCATTTCTTTCTTTGTATGTGTGGGGAGGTATGTACAGGTGGTGCGTGTCCATGAGTGTGCAGATAGGTACACATGCAGGGCCCAGAGGGGGACATGAGGTGTCTTCCTCTATTATTCTCCACCTCAATGCCTTGAGACAGGGTCTCTTGATGGCCTGGACGCTAACCATTTTGGCTAGGTTGGCAGGCTTCCAGGATCCTCCTGGCTCTGCCCTCCAATGCTATGGTTATAGACAAGCAGCCATACCAGGCTTTATACATGGTGATGGAGACGCAGGTCCTCATGCTTGCACAGGGAGCCCTCTTACCCACAAGCCATCTCTCTAAACCTGTGATCCTTCGATATTTAAGGGTTTAGTTCCAAGACACCCTTACGTACCCAAATCCCCAGCTGGCCCAGCACCTTGTGTGAAATAGTATGGTCTTTGCAAGGAACCCAGTTGTGACACCCAAAACCATGTTATACTGCTTACATAGTGGTCATATTAAGAAAACAGATGGGGGCTGGAGAGGGGACTCAGTGATTAAGAGTACATTCAACTATTGGAAAGACCTGAGTTCAGTTCCCAGCTCACCTTGGCCTATAACTCCAGCTTCAGGAGGGAGTCTGACACCCTCTTCTGGGATCCACTGACACTGCACCCCCCAACACACATACATATACACATAATTAAAAAATTTTAAATTGATGATAAAAGTAGTCCCGTATGTGTTCAGTACAAACACAATTTTTCTTCTGGGTATTTTCAACCTGCAGTTGGTTGAATCTAAGGAAGCTGTGAGTACCGAGAGCTGACTGTACTTGATGTGTTAGATAGGAGTAGGGACTTATATAAACAATAAACAGAATGATGGTGGAAGTGCCTCGAGATCTTTACATATAAAGACATTGAGTAAAGTAGGTTTCACATCATTGATTATCTGCTGTATGCACAGGCAGTGTTAGACGCTTTAGGAACTGAAAGAGAACCTTGCAGACTGGAGTCGAGGTCAGAAGTGGCCGCCGTGAGTGACAGCAGAGAGAATACTTGTAACTCATATCACAGCAAACAGCCTGCAGCCTAGCTGGGAGAAACGGCCAAAAGCAGGCACAAATGGGAGCTGAAATGATTGCTAAGCATGGAGGCAGATGCCCACTCATGTGAAGGGCTGCGGGGTCACAGCACACTGAGATCCAGCCTTCAGCATGGGGTTGGCCAAAGTTAGATGCTCTGTTGATGAGGATGAGGGTCGGCAAAAGTCATCAGCTCACACCCTCAATGTAGGCGCTCACCTTCTCAATTAACTGTTACACTCACCTGTGGAAATGTATGCACTGAGTGGGTGTAAAGGACCAGTGAGTCCATTCATCCTGATCTCCAGTAGTCCTGGGATGTTCTGTTGGGAGAAACGACCAAAGGCCAGTACACTGATGTAAGGAAAGAGGGGAGCTGGGGATGTAGCTAGGTTGGAAGAGTGCTTGTCTAGCATGCATGAAGCCCTGGGGTCTGTCTCCAGCACCAAATAAATCAGGCTTGGTTGATCCCAGTACTGAGGAAGAGGAAGCAAGGGGATCAGAAGTTCAAGTTCATCATCAGCTACATGTTCAAGACCAGCCCTAGTTACATGAGATCAAGCCAAGACACCCACTCCCACTAGCTCTATGCATCTAATCTGCAATGAGTCCTGGGAAATACTGTTAGTGGAAATGGGCAGGGGTCAACAAGATGGATCAATGGGTAAAGGAAGCTACTGTCTGTCAAGTTTCATGACTTGAGTTCAATCCCCAGGACTCACATGGTGGAAAGAGAGAACCAATTCCCTCAGGTTGCCCTCTGACCTCTACATGGGCACTATGGCACATGCTCACAAACAAATAAATGTAATTAAATGAATTACACATAATAATAAGTTACATATAATAATAATAAAGGCTGGCTCATAAATAATTTTTAATTAAAAGAAATGATCAGGGGCTATGGGTGATTTAAGAAAAGAAAGTGCATTGGGGGCATGAGTTAATGGCAGAGCATTTACCCAGCAGGCTTAGTTAGGTTCTGGCTCCACTGGGAGGGAGGGAGGAGGAAAACAACACATAAGCACCTTTAGGGTTTTGTTTTGTTTTGTTCTGTTTTGTTTTTTGAGACAAAGTCTCACTATGCATCTCTAGCTGGTCTGGGCTCCTGTATGTAGACCAGGCTGGCCTCCAACTCATAGAGATCTACCTGCCTCTGTTTCCTGAGTGCTGGACTAAAGGTGTGTGCCACCACCGCCTGCTTCATATACACTTTTAGACAAGTCTTTGGACAGCAGGGTGCGGGCAGGGACAGTCTTTTCTGGGGACAGCACCTTGGCAGAGGGCCCCGAGAGCCTGCCCTAGGTCTCAGTGAGCCCCTCTGAGCTCTCTAGACTCAGTTTCTTTGTTGAGAACAAATGTCACTGTTCCCTTAAGGACCGAGGTTGCTGGATGCCAGGTTGACTAAGCCAACCCCCACCCCACTTGCTGTCCCTTCTTGGGGTTTTGGGGGTCCAGGCTCCATGCTCTGAGCCTCACACAAGTCTTGTGCAGGAAGCCACCAGGACCCATCCAAGGGCTCATTCTCTGTACTTCAGTTTCCAGATGCTGAGGCTTAGAGAAGACCAGTCACAGGCTTTGTGTCCCACAGCGACAAGAGAGTTTTCACTCAGGCTATTCCCTGCTGCAGCTCTGCCATATTCTGTCTTATGCAAAGGGTAAAATCAGTACAGCAGGGTCTCGGGCCTTGAGCCTACCCCAGGGGTCCCCAAGAACTGGGCTCCCTCAGGAGTTGCGGTGTTCTCTGTCCCAGTGAGGGGTGCTGCTGGCTGCCCTTCATCTGTGCCCCTGGCCCAGGAGGCTCTGCAGGGTTCAGGCCTCAGCATGAAGCTGGACAGCGCTGATGAGGCAGTTCCTGTCCCTGAGGGGAGTACAGATCTGATGCAGCTTCAGAGGACACCCCTTGGTTCCCCCTGAATTGCCCCCATAGAAGGCAAGTTACACAGTTCCCCACAATCTCGGACACTGGCGTCTCCCAGTTAGCTACTGTCCCCACACAGAGCGCCTGGAACCCGACAAGCCAGCACGCCAACAGAGAGCTCGGCCTGCTGCCGCAGTGACTCCCACTTCACTGATTCTCTTCTCAGAGGAGCCCCAGAGGGAGGGAGGCTGAGAAGCTAGGCCCAGGAAGGGCAGAGGCCAAGAGAGAGAGGTCGAGGCAGGTCGTGGAGTGGAAGCCCCCACCCCCCACCCCGCCCGTGTCCCCCAGGAGGCTGGGGGAGACAGGCTGGAGTTTTAATCACCCTCTAGGCAGCAGGCAAGAGGGAGGCTGGCTCATAAATAGATCGATCAGCAGCAGAGACAGCCCCACGCAGAGCCTTGGGGACAGGCTTTGAATCTCGGCTGGACGTCATTACGCCCAAGGGCTCCCCAGCAGAGGGAGAGCGGCCGCAGGCCCTGCACAGAGGCTGAAGTCTGTAGTCACTTGCTCTCTGCTGGTGTCTCGCATCTTTCTGGTCCTGTGTCACAGTCAGAGCAAAGGGTCGTGGGGCTCTGGGCCATGGCCAGAGTGAGGGAAGGAAACTGGGTCACTGGGAAGGGCACACTGCTGCATTTGCACCTCCATCACTCACCTTCCCTGTGGCTCACTCATTTGTTCCTGCATTCATTCATTCACAAATCCTTGTTGATTCCTTACAAAGATGTATCTGGTACACTCAGCCCCGATTCAAAGGCTAATAACCATCTCCAGCTCTAACCATCCTCAGCCCCAACACACACTCACACACACACACACACACACACGCATGTACACACATATATACATACATACGTGCATACACATATACATACACATGCACACACAAATGGGCACACATACACAAAAATGCACAAATATACACACATGTGTACATGCCCATATATATGTATATATATACATATATATATACACACAGCTGCACATGTACATACAGGCATGTGTATAAATACACAAACATACATACATATAAATAAGCACACATATGTACAGTGTGTATGCATACATACATAAACACACATATGCACATGCACCCATGCATACATATACTCATGAACATGTACAAACATGAATATACACATATACATATATACATGCATGAACACATATATGTGCACATATGCATACACATGAGAACACATAAATATGTACAAATATATACTTTTTTATACATATGTATATGCATACACACAAACAAGTACATATGCATGCACAAGACAACTGTAGACACAGGCACACATATACACCCATGCACACACAACACATGTCCATATATACTTGTTTACACATAAACAATTACACACCCATGTAATGTACACACACATGCACAGCTTACACAGGTCCACAGAGAGGCAGAGAAAATTATAGACTAACCAAAATACCAAAATAGCCTCAAAACTTAAGAAGCTAAAGAACAACATGAGAACACTGTCCGAAGTTGTGGGCCGTGTTGTGGGGACCATGAGTCAGACGTCGTGTGTTGGTTCATGTGCTGAGCTCTTGAGACTGGGACTCCCCGGACAGGGAGCAGCCGGCTCAGGGTGAACCGGGAGCAGCCTGACTTGGGGGAGCAGCTGGCTCAGGGTGAACCGGGAGCAGCCTGGTTTGGGGGAGCAGCCGGCTCAGGGTGAACCGGGAGCAGCCTGGCTCGGGGGAGCAGCCGGCTCAGGGTGAACCGGGAGCAGCCTGGCTCGGGGGAGCAGCCGGCTCAGGGTGAACCGGGAGCAGCCTGGCTTGGGGGAGCAGCTGGCTCAGGGTGAACCGGGAGCAGCCTGGCTTGGGGGAGCAGCTGGCTCAGGGTGAACCGGGAGCAGCAGGGCTCAGGGGAGCAGCTGGCTCAGGGTGGACCCGGGGCTCATGGTGAACCCGGGTCCCACGGAGGTGCCCAGCTGGGCCCTGGGAGGACAGGCAGGGACTGCGCCGTGAGACATCAGCGCTGGCTCCTGAAGGACAGTGGGGACAGTCCTTGCTGCCTCGGGGCCTTTCGTCTGTTCCCTCCTCAGCCAGAAGTTGAACGAATGAACGAATGAATGAATGAATGAATGAAAGGACAGGCTTCAGCCCAAGCACTCTGTCCACTTCCAGGAAGAGGATGCGTGGAGGATGTCATGTACCAAGATGGCTGCCCCTAAATCCTGGCTCCATCTGTGCTGGGCTGAGTGGCCGTGGTGAGTGTCTCTCCCCTTCTGAGCCTGGGTCCCTGAGATGGGGATTAGTCTGATTTTGCAGATAGAGCACTCCTCATGTAAAAAGCCCTGAGAGAGATCAGCTTCATTCCAAACCCTCGTACCACACACAGTTTGTTGACATTTTTGCTATTGAGAAAATAAGCAAAGACGGAGCAGATGGGAGCGAGTCGAGCCTGTTTACTCATAATCCGCTGCGGCCACAGAGTGGCCTCCCTGGATCGCGCACACTGGGCAGAGACCCAAAGGCAGGAGGGGCCGAGAAGCCTCTGCGGTGGGAAGGGAGTGCCAGGGACAGCGTCCTGAGGGCTGCCGATCAGAGCAGATGCGCTTCATCTAGCTCGGGAATTCTCAACCTGTGGGTCGAGACCCTTTCATTAAACCCCCTGTCTCCAAAAATATTTACATTACGATTCATAACAGTAGCAAAATTGCAGTTATGAAG
This sequence comes from Peromyscus eremicus, assembly GCF_949786415.1. Taxonomy (NCBI): domain Eukaryota; kingdom Metazoa; phylum Chordata; class Mammalia; order Rodentia; family Cricetidae; genus Peromyscus; species Peromyscus eremicus. The sequence goes on from NC_081416.1 coordinate 53,700,196, forward strand.
TAGCAATGAAAGTAACTTTATGGTTGGGGGTCACCACAGCATGAGGAACCGTATTAAAGGGTCGCCGCATTAGGGAGGTTGAGAATCTTTGGTCTATCTGGTCCAAGACTAGGGAGGAGAGGAATTAGGTCAGGCAGTCACTCCCTAATCCTGATGTGGCACTGGTGGATACAGAGGGTCCTGTTTGTCCTCCAGGCCTGCTGGCCGAGGGCTGTTCCAAGTCCTCTTGTCCTGTCCAGTCCGACCTTTGTGTGTGTTTTTGCAGTCACCATCCAGGGCGCGTGCCGTGTGTGTGTGTGTGTGTGTGTGTGTGTGTGTGTGTGTGTGTGTGTGTGCAGCTCTTCCCTCTCTCCTCAGGAGGGTGGCACTGTGGCACTGGAAGTGTCTCCCAGGCGGGTCCCCAGCCCTTCCAGCTGTGGCCCTGCTGTCTCCTGCTTGCTGGTATTTGGACCTTGACCTACAGGTGGCAGATTTCGTGAAGGCCTGGCACCGGACCCGCTGCCTCTGCAACATGATGGACAGAGCCAGTAAGGCAAGTGCCATCCCCTTGTCAGGCCCCCACCCTTCCCCATGACAACCATTTGCTGCTGTCCCCTGATGGACCCTGTTGGGGTCTGATCCTAGCTGGGTTATTTTTAGTGTGTGTGTGTGTGTGTGTGTGTGTGTGTGTGTGTGTGTGCGCGCGCGCACAAGCTCATCCTCCCTCCCCCCATCATCTCTGCGTGTCTGTGCACATAGTGCAGTGCCACAGAGGCCGGAGGGGTCAGACCTTCTGGAGCTGTGGTACAGGTAGTTGTGAGCCACTGGATGTGGGGGCTAAGAACTGAATTTGGGTCCTCTGCAAGGGCAGCAGCATCTCCCCGGCCTATGCCCTGTTTTTTTGCAGGCTGCTGCTGTGCTCCTGGGTGAAGTGAGGCCCTCCTGCCAGGTGGGGCTGGACAAGGAGTGAGGCCAGTGGGCTACACCAGTGAGGAATTCTGGGATGCCACAGGACCTGGGCACACACGGGTCCTCTACTGTGTGAAGAGCAGATGGGAACAGTGTGCCATGTGTGAGGTCATGTGATGATTGATTCCTCAGGACCCTGCTACTCCAGCCCCAGGGGGTCAGGGGGTCAGGGGGGCCATGTGTTGTCCTCAGTCCAAGGCACCAGGAGGCTGGGGCTGCAGCCACCGGGGGACCCCAGGTTATCACCAGCTGGGTTGAAGGCTCCTTCATTTCCTATCTCTCCCTGCCAGGTGGCCCGGCTCCTTGTGCCGCTGTAGTGCGCACCCCTCCTGACACTGGCCGAGATGCCCAGGTCACAGTGAGGACGGAGCTGGGACTTGTCACAGAGCGTTAAGTGCACCTGCAAGAGGGGGCTTGTTTCCTTTCAGTGTTTTTGTCCCCAGAATTCACTGCCAGCAGCAGTGTCTTGACCTTTCATGACTACTTTTCCTCTCCCATCCCCCCCTTATTCACTGTCCCCCTTATCTACGTAGGGTCTCATGTAGCCCAGGCTAGCCTCAGACTCTCTATTGTAGCC
>NC_081416.1:53706720-53772139 GCF_949786415.1 Peromyscus eremicus
TGTAAGGGCAGATGCTGCCCAGCAAGCCGGGGTGGGGCCTGAGACTCTGCCTTTTCCCGGGCGATAGCGCCTGGATGGTCCTGGACCAACGGTTGCCCACTCCATTCTGGTGGGGCTCAGAAGAGCTCACTAGTCCAAACTGTCCTGGAGCCTTGTCCTGACTAGATCTACAGGCTGTGTGCAGGCCAGTCTAGCCTGCAGGTCACCATGACCGGGGCTAAAGGTCCATGCAGGAAAAAGTCTGGAGTGGTTTTACCTAGACAGGGCACCACTTACCGGCATGTGACCTGGACAGGAAGAGAATTCTCTAGAAATTCAGGCTGACTCCTCTGCTCCCACTTGCGAACCTAGGTTGGATGAGGTCCTGGTGTGACATACTTGTGTAAGCCCCCTCAGATTTTTTCTTTTCATTCTTTCTTTTTATTCCCCTCTGCTGTGGGATGTGTGTGCGTGTGCGTGTGTGTGTGTGTGTGAGTGTGTGTGTAACTAGCCGATGTGTGTGCACGTGGAGGCCAGAGGTAGATGCTCAGTGTCACCCTCTACGGCTTTCCACCTCAGTTTTTGAGGCAGGGCCTCTCACTGAACTTGGGACTCTCCCTTTTGGTGGAGCAGCAAGCCCCAGGCTCCATCTGTCTTCTTCAGCGCTTGGGCTGCAGTGGTACCCTAGCCTTGCCCAGTTCACATCTGTGCTGGGAATCAGGCTCAGTCCCCATGCGTACACAGCAAGTACCTCACCCACACTGAACCACTTCTCCAGTACATCCCTCAGATTTTGGAGTTTGTGGTGGGTTCTTCAGAAGCCCCAAGTGAGACTGTCATGTGGAGTGTGCACATGTAGCCGGGGCCAGAAACCCATAGCTGTTTCCTGGAACTGGATGAATCAGCAGGGTTCAGTGTCCCAGGGCCACCGCCCAGGGTCATTCTGGCTCAAGGCAAAAACTCCTCCACTCCACTGCCTGGTCACACTTAGCTGCCTGTGATGTTGGTGAGGGGCCAAGGCCGGTGTGGGTATCCACCAACCTGGGGTACTCTAACCTGCATGCTGCTCTGAGGATTCCTGTTGAGGGCCAGCAAGTGCGGACTCATGGTTAATGCACTCACTAGTTAATTGAGCATGTAACCAGGGCACATTTGCTCCACATAGCTGGAGGCCAGGGGAACCAGGGAGGTGCTGGAGTTCTGGCTGGACACTGTGAAACCTATTTGATGAGGTCACATGTCACTCTGCTAGTGTCCTGTCCTTCCATCTCACTAACATCCCGGCTTTGCCCCATCTCCCAGTTTTCACTGTCCGTGCCCAGTTCAGACCCAACACTGGGCCTGCCCAAGTCTAACTGGTTTTTGTCTTTCTTATGTAAACCCATCCCCACTACCTGTCTTCCCCTAGTGCTCAGGCCTTCTTCCCCATCCATCCCAGCCTCAGGACCTTGGCACATGCTCTCGTGGTCCTGGAATAATCACTCTCCATCCCTTCCTTCCTCTCGAACCTGCAGCCTCTTATTTTTGCCCTGAGCCCTTGGTACTGTTCTCCAAGTTGTTCCACAGCATGTGCTAACACGGTGTGATCAGAATGCACTGTAACAACTTTTTACACCCTTTCTGCACTGTGTGTACTTCGATGTCAATTCCCTTCAGGGCCTTGGGCCCTGCATGGCCCCTGACACCTGGGAGGTGGTTAATATATATATAACATATATTATATGCTACAGTGACAGTGGATGCCTACACAGCCTTCAGAACCCGAGTCTCAAGAAGTAGTGAGAAATTTACCAGAAAACAACGTCAAGGAAAAAGCTGGAATAAGAGCGTGCAATGGGGCCAGGTGTGGTGCGGTATTTATTCTTCCAGAAAAACCTTCATCAATTTTCAAACATACACATAAACTTTAAAAGTTGTTGAACAGGGCTGGGTATGGTGGCGCACACCTTTAATTCCAGCACTCGAGAGGCAGAGGTGGGTGGATCTCTGAGTTCGAGGCTAGCCTGGTCTACAAAATGGGTTCCAGGCCAGCCAGGGCAACATAGTTTTGTTTGAGACTCTGCCTCAAACAAAAACAAAAAAACAAAAACAATAAAACAAAAACAAAAAAACAAATTGTTAAAGGGACAGTAAGTTCACATGTCTGAGACCAGAAAATGTAACTACAATAAGAAGGCTCTCTCTCCCATCCCACCCCCTTCCAAACTGTTCCCACACCACCCACAGGTAACTATTTCTGTTTCTTATGGATCTCTCCAGACCTCTTCTAAAAATGCAAGCAAGGTTAAATACAAATCCTTATCTTACTCCCCTGGCCTTGCCTTTCATCCCGCATTCTACGGATGTCTTTCCACGCTCACTGAAGACAACCCCATTATGCTTTGCCACTGCGTAGAATTCTATTGGACAGATTGACTCAAGGGGTCTCTAGTTCCAGCTGTGTTAGATTCTGATATTCCATCCGCCTGAACAAACTCCTTTGCATGCATCCTGTTTGGAGTGTGTGCTGCCGCCTGTCAGATGATGGCCCAGGAGGGAGCTGGCTCCATGGGAAGGTACGTGAGTGACTTGAGAAGCAGCCACCACTCTCCCCAGGGACATGTCACAGTGAGCTGCTGTCTCTCTCGTGGCCTGCCCCCTTGTCATGGTTTAAGGCCATAGCACTTGCGCTTAGCTTTTATTTTTCATTTCTTCGGAGTACGACTGAGCACCTACCACTGAAGATGAGCTGTGTCTTTCCTATGACTCGCTTGCTCTCTTTTCTCCTAGATCAGACCCGGCTTCTCACTCCTACAAGCTCTTTATAGACCAGGGAAGTGGCCTCTGTCTATGATATGAGTTGCAAATACAGTTGGTTTTTTTTTTTTCAATTTGTCTCTTGATTTTTACACCAGGCTCTTCCTGGTATTTATTTATGACATGTAGAATTATTTCATAATTTGAATTTCTCAATTGTATTCTTTGTTGGTTTTGGGATTTTGAATTATAATTAAAAAGAAAGAAGTCTCTCACAGCTTTTCTCAAGCCAGTGGCTGTTGGATGTAGCTCATGCCTCCTCAGCCCTGCAAGGTGACAGTGTAGCTGTCCCTCTGTTGCATGACACTGTTTTGAGGTAGACATGAGCAAACATCTACTCACCCCAGATAGGGACCCATGGCAGACCAAAGCACAGATGCCACCAAATTCCAATTGGTGAGCCAATGGGTTTTATTTGGGGTCACTTACAGGAATGTGGTGAGGGGTCACTTACAGGAGCAGAAATGATTCAAAGACAGCTCTATCTCCAAAGCCCACCCCAGAATGGCTGACAGTAGTTGGTTTTTCTTACTCTTTGGTGGCCTGCCACCCAGCTCCCAAATAAATACACAGAAGTCTTATTCTTACTTATGAATGCCTGGCCTTAGCTTGGCTTGTTTCTAGCCAGCTTTTCTAACTTAAATTATCCCATTTCTCTTTAACTACACTTTGCCTCTGTGCTTTTTATTCTATATATCTTTCTTTCCGTCTTACTCCATGGCTGACTGTATGGCTGGGTGGCTGGCCCCTGATGTCCTCTTCTCCTTCTCCTTTTCTTGCTCCTTGTTCTTCCCTAGATTCCTCCTCCTATTTCTTCTCTCTGCCTGACAGCCCTGCCTATCCTTTCTCCTGCCTCACTATTGGCCAATCAGCTCTTTATTAGACCATCAGGTGTTTTAGGCAGGCAAACTAACACAGCTTTACAGAGTTAAACAAACGTAACATGAAAGAATGCAACACATCTTTGCATCATTAAACAAGTATTCCACAGCAGAAAAGAATGTAACACAAATTAATATTGCACAACAGGTGACACTCATGAAAGCTGGGAACCTGCATCTCCCTGTACAATTTAGCAGAGTTTGGAGAGTGCCTCATTCAGGCAGCTCAGCTCATCTGAGTCTCCCAGGTACTTTGGTCTTCATTTCTTCTAGGTAGTGTGGTTGTTCTGGGTGTCTCTCAGCAGTATATACACTCTAGGGAAGGGAGGGACCTAGTGAATCTGGTCAGTTTCTGGGACTTCTGAAGCCTATGAATTGCATACTTCCTGAACTTAATGCATTTCTCAACAAAATGGAAGTTATCTCAGAGGTACTTGCTACCCAACACAGAGGTACCTGTGAGTGTGCTGAACTGTGCTAGTGAGTTTTTAAGTAACGGGTCTTCCATCTGGGACCTGATATCCATCTCCTAGTGGGTTTGCTCCTGCATCCCTGGTTCAGGGGCAAGGTTCCTGCCATCTAAGCCAGGGCTGAGGTGCTATTTGGGCCTGCCTTCTAGACAGTCTTTGTCAGGTTTGTTATAAAAGTTATGACCATGTTATGGAGAAAGATTTTCTTACATTCACTCTGCCTCAGTTTACCCAAGGGAGGGCTTGCTTTCCTTTTGCCTGTCTGTACCTAGATCATATAGCCCCTTGGATCCAGCCAGTCCCATCCTTGATGCTGAAGTGGGCTGAGAAACAAGCTGCCAATGGTTTGGGGGCCAGGGTGGGAAAAGGTAGGAGAGGGCATGAGCTGAGCCCACAATTCTAATGGTCAATTTCCAGAGCCTCCCCTCCAACTTCATCCCTTTAGATGGACACAGCTGTCTAAGGGCTCCTGTGATGAATGGTCCCAGGTGCCCTTTGTCCTGTGTGCCCCTTTGAGCTCTGACAGATGGATGAATCATAGCATCTGACCATAATAGATTGGGTAACAGCTCTCCCATCGCCCAATCACAAGGTCAGCTGGTCCTTCTCAGAGTAACAGTCAAGGCTCAGTTTAGGTAAATGTCTTTGTTTCTATGGCTGCAATGAAACACCATGACCAAAAAGCAAGTTGGGGAGGAAAGGGCATATTTGGCTTACACTTCCACACCACAGTTTGTCATCGAAGGAAGTCAAGACAGGAACTCAAACAGGACAGGAACCTGGAGGCAGGAGCTAATGCAGAGGCCATGGAGGGGTGCTGCTTACTGGTTTGCTCCACATGGCTTGCTCAGCCTCTTTTCTTTCTTTCTTTTTTTTTTTTTTTTCCAGAGCTGGGGACTGAACCCAGGGCCTTGCGCTTACAAGGCAAGCGCTCTGCCACTTAGCTAAATCCCCAACCCCCTGTTTTCTTATAGAACCCAGGACCACCAGCCCAGGGATGGCACCACTCACAGTGGGCTGGGCTCTCCCTCATCAATCACTAATTGAAAAAATGCCCTACAACTGGATCTTATGGAGGCATTTTCTCAATTGAGGTTCTCTCCTTTCAGTTAATTCTAGCTTGTGTCAAGTTGGCATAAAACTGTCCAGCACAGCTAGCTTTTCTTCAACACACCTGGCTAACTGACTTACATTCACAGCCCCAGGTCTTAGTGTTACAGATTTTGCTGGCCCCAATCCCTTTTCTGAGCCTCTTGGATCACTTTGGGAATAACAAATTACATTCAAGTCTCTGATATGGGCTGGGCTGGGGTCCTGATCTAAAACAGGTTGTCCTGTCCTCTGTGATGTGTGACAACTGGTTGACCTCAGCCTCGTGTTGACCCTACATGATCAGGGCCAGATCCTGTCCAGGCTAATATGTAATGATGGTGAGTGACCCCTGGAACAGCAAAGCTCAGAGGAATCCAATATCTTGTCAAACTTAACAGCTGACACCATGGGGAGTTGGTCAACCTCCCTGCAAGCCCTGCCCAAGACCATACTCTCACCCCTTGCCTCCCCTAATATCTACTGTCTGCTGGCTGGCTCCTCTTTGTATTGTAGCACGAATCTTAAAAGGTCTTATTAATAAAAACAAACCCAGGGCCAGGTATTGGGGTGAATGCTGGAAGATCAGAGAAACAGAACAAGCCACAGCTAACCTCACCTGGCCAATTCTTCAGCTGATCCTGTTTCCTCAGACTGGAAGCCTCTGAGTCCTTATCCAAATGGATCTCAGCTAAACTGTTTCTCCAAGGCCTGAAAGCTTAACCAGCTCTAGTTCCTGGTCCTCACGCCTTATATACCTTTCTGCCATCATTTCCTGGGATTAAAGGCGTGTGTCACCATGCCTGGCTGTTTCCAGTGTGGGTTTGAACTCACAGAGATTCAGATGGATCTCTGCTTTAGGAATGCTAGGATTAAAGGCATGTGTGCCACCATTTTCTGGTCTCTGTATCTAGTGGCTGTTCTGTTCTCTGACCCCAGATAAGTTTATTAGGGTTTTTATTTATTATTATATATTTTGGGGAACACAATATCACCACATTTCCCTTTTTTTGTCTAAAATTTAAAACTTATAACTAATACAAGAAAAACTATATCAAATAAGTATATACAATATATACAGTCAAGAATTACATTAACAATGTCCAGTCCATTAACATTTGACAAATTCAGACAAAAAAATTCATTATTTATCCTATTTAAACAAGTAGTTCCTTTTGTAAAGGTAGATTCAATAATTGACCTTTTATCTTATCATTGTATGAGCATAGATAAAAGGAAAAGACCTCAGGGTGGAGACTGCAGAAAGCAGGGCTCTGAAACACGTTCCTGCCTTTTATCTTGCTGCAGAGGCAAGGACCTGAGTTTCACACCCAGAACACATTGAAAATGCCAGGTATGCTATGAAAATGCCAAATGCTATGTGATCCTAGCACTGGGGAAGCAGAGACAGGAGCATCCCTGGGACTTGCTGGCTGCCAGGCTGGTTCCAGGTTCAGAGAGAGACTCTGTCTCAAGGGAATAAGGTGGAGAGTGATGGAGCAAGACACTCAGCATCCCACTCTGGCCTCTGTGCACACGCACATGCATGCAAGCACACACATAAACACACATACATACACACACACACACACACACACAAACACACACACACACACAAAGGACAGAGCCACACTGGAGCATGACTCCATGGTAGAGCACTTGCCCAGTGTGTATGAGGCCCAGGCTTCCATCCCTCACCCCACCCCAAAAGCAAAAGGATTGAGTATTGAGTAAGGAACTTCCTTCTTCCATTTTTCCTAAAAAAAAAAAAAAAAAAAAAAAAAAAAAAAAAAAAAAAAAAAAAAAAAAAGCATACATGTGAGTTCTGGGAGGTTTGAAAAGATGAGGTTTTGTGACACAGAAGATATATCTAAACTGCTGCTGGCCATGAGCTGAAGAAGATTTGAAGAAAGTACTGAGATAGGCTCCTGGTGTTCCAGGGGATCTCTGAAGTGATGCTCTCAAGGAGGAAGAAGAGAAGGGAAGAGCCAAGGCCTGGTCTGCCCTTACCAGGGCCCATCAGTGCCTCCTGCCTAGTGAGGCCAGGAAGATAATGACATTTGTGGAAAGTGTCCCTGTGACCTTCTGTCAGGCGTTTTCACAAGGGTACCATGGGAAACAAAGCAAAGTGGAAGCCAGTACATGAGATCCTGCCGAGTCCCGGCCCCGCCTTCTGAGGAGCCGGGCTTCTGACAGGCTGCAGAGGTGAGGCAAACAAGGATCCCCACAACCAGGCCGGGTCTGACCTGCAGTTACAGCCTCAGCTGGCGAAGACAAAGGAAGAGCAAGCCGAAAGGCACAATGGTGGTGTCTACAGCGGTGCTGATGAGGATGGTAACAGCCGTGATGACCGTAGTGATAACAACTGTCGTGAAGGTGACCGTGGTAGTGATGGTTATAGTAATGGTGGTGGAGATGGTGGAGATGGCTGCAGTAATGATGGTGAGTCATGACAGCAGTTATGGTGGTGATGGTGGTGGCGGTGATGGTGGAGATGGTGATGGTGGTGGTGGTGGTGGTGGTGATGGTGGTGGTGATGGTGGAGATGGTGGAGATGGTGATGGTGGAGATGGTGGAGGTGGTGATGATGGTGATAGTGATGGTGGTGGTGGAGATGGTGATGGTGGAGATGGTGGAGATGGTGGTGGTGGAGATGGTGATGGTGGAGATGGTGGTGGCGGTGATGGTGGAGATGGTGGTGGTGGTGATGGTGGAGATGGTGGTGGTGGAAATGGTGATGGTGGAGATGGTGGTGGTGGTGGTGGTGGAGATGGTGATGGTGGTGGTGGTGGTGGTGGTGGTGGTGATGGTGGAGATGGTGGTGATGGAGATGGAGGAGATGGTGGTGGTGGTGGTGATGGTGGAGATGGTGGTGGTGGTGGTGGAGATGGAGATGGTGGAGATGGTGGTGGTGGTGGTGATGGTGGAGATGGTGGTGGTGGTGGTGGAGATGGTGATGGTGGTGATGATGGTGGTGGTGATGGTGGAGATGGTGGAGATGGTGATGGTGGAGATGGTGGTGGTGGAGATGGTGATGGTGGTGGTGGTGGTGGTGGAGATGGTGGTGATGGTGGTGGTGATCGTGGTCCAAGTAAACGTTCGTTTGTCCATTATCTCATTTAATCTTACCACTTTAAATGAAAGACCCCACCTTGGAGACAAGAAAGGGGCAGGACCCGGTAAGGTCATCTGGCAGCCAGCCTAGCCTTTGGTTTCCTTCACCGGAGCCCTAGGCTGGGAAAGTGAACCCAACATCAGTCCTGGTTCTGTGAGGAACAGGTGTTCACCTCATCCAGACAAGTTTAGTGGGACTCCCCAGAGAGCAGTCATCATCTAAAGCAGGCAGCCTTTCTTCCCAAGGGCCTTCTCCTCAGGGACATGTTCATCCTTGCGGAGCCTGAGGAGCCCGGCACCAAACCGGGCAAGCTCAGCCTGGTGCTTGGAAGTGCTGCAGTCCCGGGTGTGACCACCAGGTGGTGGTGGAGCAGCCGCACCGCGCCCTGCCCCCAGCAGCCCTAGAAAAGCAGAAAATACAAATTAAAAATTCTTTGGCCTGGACATGGAAGTCAGCTGGAGATTCCGAGAGCCTTCTGGCAAATCCGGGAGGTTTGACCTTCTGCTAGCAAATCCTGGAGGAGTCCGTGACAGGCAAAGGGCAGGGAAGGAGTTGGAAGGGAAATGAATCCCCACCCCCCACGCTTGGGCTTTCTGCCTCCTGGAACCCAGACTCTCAGCACAGCAGAATCCCCAGAGGCTGGGGGCAGGGCAGTGCCGGCGAGAGACCAGCCGCGGTCTTTGATGTATGCTCAGGTTTGCAAACGTTGCTCTGTTTCACAGACTGAAAATCAGAGGGATAGGGAGGCGAGGCCATGCGCAAGGTTAACACCAGGGTACCAGACCCTGTGGCTGGGCCTGGTCTACCCCTCTCCCACCACCTCTCATGGGCTCCTCTGGTCTGGTTACCCCGTCTCTCTGGATCTGCTATTGCAGACAGTACAGTGAGCTCCCATGCTGAGACAGAGCAAGGGAGTCCCACATAGCTCCCCCAGCCCTCTAGGGAGGTTCCTGAAAGTTCAGGGTCCTCACCCACGCATAATTCTCTCTCTAAAACCTACTCAGACACTTCCCTCTGGTACGCAGAGAGGTGACTTGGGGCCGGCTGAGATTCTGACCCATATCCTGTATTCCGGACCAGCTGGGGGACACTCAGGCACTGCCCATGGGACATCCAGGAGAGCTGAGGCTTTGGTGCCTGGTTCCAATTTGAGCCCGACTGACCTTGGTCAAGTTGCCTGCCCTCTCTGAGCCTCGTTTTCTTGTTGGAGGGAGTTAACACCATTTCTGTCCTGGGCTGCTGCTATGAGATGTGGATGAGGGCAGAGCACAGCTCACAAGGAGGTGAATCTGGGAGCAGAGGATGGCTGCTGTCACCACAGGGCACAGCTCAAATGCTGCACTCGGGTCAGGCTGGCTTCATGCCCACAGGGAACACGGGAGAAGGCCTGGCTTTGGGTGAGCACAGAAATGGTGAAGTTCCGCACATGCACATCCACTCAGGCCCTTGAGTGACTTTGGAGAGAATGCTAAGACAGCCACGCTTCCACCCTAAAGACTCCAGTCTGATAGAGAGCCTCAGAAAAAAAGAGCTCTGCAAGGGGTTAGGTGGGTAAAGGCTCTTGCCTGGGGACCTGAGTTTAATCCCTGGAACCCATATGATGGGGGGAGAGCACCAACCCTGTAGTCTATCCTCTGACCTACACATACATTCGCACACACATACACATGCCCCCAAATAAAGAAGTAAATCCGTCAATAACCGGCGATTGTCAGCATCAGCCACTGAGCTGGCTGGGCTCAAGTGAGGTCCATGGTTTTCTGATTGGACAGCCCTATGCCAAGAGTTTGAAAGGGTCTAAAGTCCCTGAGTGAGAAGAGTCAGGGACTGAAGCCCAGGCTGAGGTTGAACATTGACAGCCCCCAGGTAAGCAGTGGCAATAGCCATTCCCTCCATGGCTGTAACTCAGTAACACAATTGCACTGGAGCTTGGAAAAATCTGTTTGACTTTTCCCTCTTGGTACCAGAGAAGCCAGAGAGGGCTCAGGCCTCCCCATCCTGACCTAGTAGCAGACCGGCCATCCAGGTAGCTTGGCCCAGTGAGCTCTCTACCTGACGTCCACTCTACAGTGTTGGGACATCCCAGTGATCACTCCTGGAAACAAGACAAGGAGACATTTATCCTCCCACCCACCCCACCCCAGTCTCCAACAGCAGAGCAAGGAGGAGCTTGGGAGCACTTGGCATCCATAAGGACCAGCAGGTCTCAGCACTCCCCGACGGCTAGGATCAGCTCTACTCATGGCGTTTGAGGAGCTTCTGGCCAGGGCTGGGGGTGTGGGACTCTTCCAGGTCCTGCAGATCTGCACCTTGCTTCTCCCTGCCCTCTTGGTACCTTTTCACATACTTCTGGAGAATTTCTCGGCCGCTGTCCCAGACCACCGCTGCTGGACCCATGTGCTGGACAACAGCTCTGAGGTGCCCACTAACCTGACCCGCGAGGCCCTCCTGGCCATCTCCATCCCACTTGGCCCCAACCTGCAGCCTGACCAGTGCCGCCGCTTCCGCCATCCACAGTGGCAGTTCCTGGACCCCAATGCCACAGCTGCCAACAAGAGTGAGGCCGCCACAGAGCCATGTGTGGATGGTTGGGTCTATGACCACAGTACCTTCACGTCGACCGTTGTAACCAGGGTAAGGGTCCCCAGAGCTTGCCTGCACACCTTGCCTCCTCCCCAGCCTTGCATGACAAACAAATGTTGAAGTGTTATGCAGGGCTGGGGAGATGGCTCTGCAGGTAGACTGCTTGCTGAAGACCTGAATTCAAGCCCTCAGCACCCATCTCAAAAGGGGTAGGTGTGGGCAGTGCTAAGGGGACAGAGACAGGAAGATCTCTGGGGCTTACTGGCTAGCTTGTCCAACCGAATCAGTGAACTCCAGCTTCAGTGAGAGGCCCTGTCTCAAACCATAAAGTGAAGAGTGATTCAGAAAGATATCTATTGTCAGCTTCAACCGGTACACACACATATGTACCCACACACACATGCCATGCACACACCAACACATAAAACAGTTATCCAGTTTTCCAATGTGGGAAGGCAGATTTGACCTCTCCACAGGGAGTGAAACCGTCAGGTAGAGAGTGAAACCGTCTTGCCGTGGGGGTAAGAGATGGGCCCCCACTCAAGACAAAAGCGCAGTCACAGCTAGGAGCCTGGGAGGGTCAGAGGGAGAAAAAATGGCAATTTTGGAGGTGGCTGGCTAAACCAGGATTCTCACCGAGACAGAGTGGGATGTTCTTGCTGAACAGTCTAAGCAGAGTCCTTTAACAAAACTGGAGTGTACAAGAACACAGATGGATCTAGGAATAGTTTGCTCAAGTAGAGAGAGAGGCGGGGGAGAATGTGTATGTGCACAAATGCGTCCATGAACAGGTATATATGTATATGCACGTATGTGCATGTGGAAGCTGGAGGTCAGCCTTGGGTCATTCCTCTAGACCATGCAACTTTAAAAAAATTTGTGTGTGTGTGTGTGTGTGGGGTATCTGGGTATGTGGGGGGGGGTATCTGGGTATGTGTGTGTGTGTGTGGTGTCTGGGTGTGTGTGTGTGTGTGTGGTGTCTGGGTATGTGTGTGTGTGGGGTGTCTGGGTATGTGTGTTGTGTGTGTGTGTGTGTGTGTGGTGTCTGGGTATGTGTGTGTATGTGTGGTGTCTGTGTGTGTGTGTGTGTGTGTGTGTGTGTGTGTGTGGTGTCTGGGTGTGTATGTGTGGTGTCTGGGTGTGTGTGTGTGTGTGTGTGTGTGTGTGTGTGTGTGGTGTCTGGGTATGTGTAGATGTCTATGTGCAAGTGCTTATGCACACCTGCAGAGTCCAAAGGTGTCAGGTGTCTTCTGTCACTGCCTGTCTCTGAGAGGCAGGGTCTCTCCCTGAACCTGGCCTCACATTTTCTCAGCTAGGCCAGAAGCAAGCAAGCCCTAGAATCCTTCTGTCTCTGTTCCCCTCAGAGCTAGGGTTCCAGATGCCTGACTTATTATATGGGTGGGCATCTGAATGCTGGTCCTCACCAGGGGCTCTTAACTATCTGAGCCATCTCTCCAGCCTCCACCTTGTTTTGTGAGACAGAATCTCCCTGTCTTGGGACAGCAGGCTCCCAGACTTGCCTGGCCAGAGAGTCCCCCTGTCTATTCCCACCCCCATGTTGGGATTACAAGCACACACCACCACGCCCAGCTTTTTATGTGGGTTCTGGAGACTGAAGTCACATCTTTCTGCTTCTGTGGCAAGCATATTCCTCTCCAGACCCTTCCCTCAAGTGGGATTTTTATCATCTGGCTTGTACTTCTGATGGCTTATGGCGACCCACGTTCAGATGTAGGCTTGGGTTTCAGGATAGACAGGAGCGTGGGACTGACCCCTCCACACAGTCAGCATTTAGACTAGCGAGGCTGGCCTTCTAGACATGCCCTCACATAGTCCTGTGGGCTGGTCTTGTCACTGTCCCTGTTGAATAAATGAAGCTATCAGATGCAAGACAGCCCTCCACCAGTCACCCCTTCCTTGGAACATGGAAACTGTCAGGCTTCTGTCTCTTCCAGTGGGACCTGGTGTGTAGCTCCCAGAGCCTGAAGGCCCTGGGCCAGGCCATCTTCATGACTGGGACCCTGGCAGGAGCCTTTGTCTGGGGATTTCTCTCCCACCGGTGAGTATCTCCTCTCCTCTTGGCTCGCCCAGGACAGAATAACTCTCTGGGAGCAGAAGGCATGAAGGTGTTAGGACTCCAGTGTTTGCCTAACAAACAGAGGCGGCTTCCTCTCAGGTAACCCATATGTTGCCACTGAGCCCCAGGGGACTCAGACCTGGATGCCTGATGCCAAAGCCATATTCTTTTTTTTTTTTTTCATGGCTCTTTTCAGTTTATTGCATGAAGAAGTTACACTAGTCCAAGTTAAAAGCGGACCCCAAATGATTACATTATACAAGCTGTGAGGTTTTTAAACTCGTGACAAGGGACAGAAGGGAAATTCTACTCATTGCAAGGAAATCCTCACTTAAGCTTCAGAGAGTCACAAGCACTTAAAACCCATGGACCTTCAGCTGGTCGTCCTTAGCCAGTCCAATCTCTCTCAGGAACTGGCATATGTTCTTGTGCTGGTCACCCTGTAGCTGAATTACTTCTCCATATTCTGGATGCTCAGTTACAGTACCATTGCAGGCGAATTTCTTCTTAAACGCCTTCACTAGTTTCTTTTTATCGTAATCATCAGCGATCCCTTGGACAGTAGTAAGGGTCTTCCTGCCGTTTCTCTGTTGAATTCTTGTATGGATAGATCCTCAGTGCCAGCAGGAAGCAGGTCATCACCCTTACTTGCATGAGCAAAGGGGTCGAAAGTGGAGGTTCTGGATAGCGGACATACAGTACGATTCCTTTTCCTCGGTGGAAACGGCCTGCCGGCCTGCGGAAGGCGGCTGCGGGAGAGGGCGGGGGCGGGGGCGGGGGCGGGGGCGGGGGCGGGCGGGTGGGGGGTGGGGGACGGGACAGAGCGTCGGGAAGCGAGGACGCTCGAGGTGGGGGCAGCTGAGTCCTCGGCGGCGGCTCAGTGACTGGGGCCCAAAGCCATATTCTCAACCACAAGTTAGCCAGTCCAATCTCTATCATTGGGCCTGAGAGCAAGATCCTAGCATTTTCATAACAAAGCCTTCCATGTTTCCAGAAGTTTCTAGAAGCTCTGAGAAGGTAAAGCCGGCTGCACTTGTCTCCCTTTGTCAGGCCTTGAGCAGGTCTCACCTGCCCTGCGTGGGGTCCCCAGGGACACCCCCACACCCCACTTGTTCATCCTCACAGGCTGGGGCGAAAGCCGATGCTGGTCTGGTGCTGTCTGAAAGTGGCTGTGGCTGGTGCTGGCGCCATCTTGGCTCCCAACTTCTTCATCTACTGTGGTCTTCGGTTCCTGAGTGCCTTTGGGCTGGCTGGTATCATTATGGCCCAGGCCACACTGAGTAGGTACCCTGGAGGCCTTCGCTCTTCCTCTTGCCCTAGAGTAGAAGGGGCCTGAACCTCACTCTGGGCCTCTGCATCACCTTTCAGTGGCTGAGTGGACCACAATCCGCAGGAGGGATGTTACCATGACGATCTTGGGCTGCACTTACAGCACAGGCCAGATGGCCTTGGCAGGCCTGGCCTTGGCCTTGCGGGACTGGCGAAACCTCCAACTGGCTGTGTCCATCCCCTTCTTGGCCATATTCCTGCTGTCCTGGTCAGTACACTGGGGTCTCTTTTCATGGGAGACCCGTTGAGGGAGTGAGTCTTCCTGTCTCACCCTCTAACTGGTCACATCCTGCTGGGAACCACAGGAAGACAAAGACACTCATCATTTGGAGTCCCCGGGTGAATGCTTTGGCCAGAAGCCGGTGGTTCCTGCCAAGTGGGGACCACACAGTGTTGACCTGAGAGGAGACATTACCAACACTTAAACCAGGAGATCTTAAAAACAGAAACAAGTAATGCTCGCACCTTTTCTTGGAAAATGAGAAGGTCCCGGGTCCCACCAGGCAGGGATGGGGTGGAAGCAGGGTAGCAGCTTCCATCCTCTGGGCTGGGGCTGACGCACCCTCCTTTCATGCCGGCACTGTCCCCGACCCCAACCTGACCCTCGCAGGGCACTTGGCATCCAAGTCTGCAAGGACCGGTGTTGGAGATGAGACTGTGGGTATCATTGTTACTTTTAGAGTCCTGCAAACATCTGGAAACCCTTGCTTGGGTGGGGGCTGTGGGGAGGGACAGGAAAACCAAAACGAATGTCACTGTGGTTCTCTGGCACCCACAGACTGGAACCAGTCAGTCCAGGCCCCAGTCAGACCCTTGTAGGGTGTGGAGGACTACATTCATTCTTAAATAGGACTGAGTTCCTGCCTCAGGCCAGATGTGGTTCCAGGCCCTGAAGACACACCAGGAACTAAAACAGACTAAAACCACCCACAGCATAGTGTTTCCACTCTGTGACGAGCACTGATAAACAAAGAAGCCGGCCATAGCATGATGATGTATCATGCTACTGGATGACAAGTTACGGGGACTTGGTACATAGCTGGTGTGGTTTGTGACACTGGAGGTGTGGTCACACATTTACTGATAAGATATTGAGTGCCTCTGTTTGCAGGTGAGGGTTCATCATTTGTCCCAAATCAGACAGGCTGGTAAAAACCAGAGGCAGGATTTGAACTTGGGCAGGCAGGTTTGTTCTATTTTTTACTTTCTCATTCAGGATGAGACTGAAGGGTCACTGTACCACTGACTTATATTTTGGGTTTCTTTTTACTTTTTTTATTTTGAAACAAAATTGTCCCAGCTGGCCTGAAACTCACTACATGGCCCAGGCTGGCCTTGTGAACCTACGACTTCAACCTTCTGAGCAGCAGGACCACAGGCCTGTGCCACGGGCTTGGCCAGCTTAGCCACTGTGCCAAACTGCCTCAAACAGGCAAACCCAGTGTCTTTGACCAGAGAAATGCTCCCCAGGATAGCAGCCCTTAAGGTTGTGGAGAAGCAGCTGGCTTTATAGATTCACTTTTTAATCTTTTTTTTTTCTTTAAATCTTTTTTTTTGTTGTTTTGTTTTGTTTTGTTTTGTTTTTCAAGACAGGGTTTCTCTGTGTAGCTTTGCGCCTTTGCTGGAACTTGCTTTGGAGACCAGGCTGGTTCACTTATCTCTGCCTTATGGGAATTAAACAGTAATAAAAAAAAAAAAAAGCCAAAAAAAAAATCAGAATAAAACAACACCAAGTCTCTCCAAGTCTCTCTCTCTCTCTCTCTCTCTCTCTCTCTCTCTGTCTCTGTGTGTGTGTGTGTGTGTGTGTGTGTGTGTGTGTGTGTGTGAGTCAAGCTTTCTTTTAGGTTTATTTATTATTTACTTCCTGGGGCAGTGCGTGTGTGTCACTGTGTGTGTGTGTGGTGTGAGTCAAGCTTTCTTTTAGGTTCATTTATCATTTACTTCCGGGGGCAGTGCATGTGTGTCACTGTGTGTGGCGGTCAGGGAACAACTTCTCTCATCATGTGAGTCCCAGAGACTCAAGTCAGGCTGCCAGGCTTGGGAGCAAGTCCCTTTACCCGCTGAAGCGTCCCACCAGCCCGTGTGGCCTTTCTACCACAGAACTGACCTCAGAGTCCCTGGAGAGGCAGCTTCTGTGTCCCCATAGTCTTTACATAGACTAGACTTGAAGCTCCCGGCGTCAAGGGAGGCCAGGTGGAGGCGGCCCAGAAAAGAAGAGGGAGGGAGTCTGGGTGTTGGGGCTCAGCTGAATTCCAAGTTGTCCAATCCTGTTTTAACAGGATTGTAGAGGGAAGTTTCTCTGTGTCCCATCCAGTCCGCAGCTGCTCAATACCAAGTAAACACACAGAGGCTTATATTAATTACAAACTGTATGGCCTATGGCTTCAGCTTCTTGCTACCTAGCTCTTTCATCTTAAGTTAACCCATTCCTATTAATCTATGTGTTGCACCGGTGTTACCAGTTTGCTGGCATCTTGTTGCTCCTTTAGGGCAGCTCAAATCTCTCTTGACTCCGCCCTCTTCTTTCTGTATCTCTTGATCTGTAACACTGGGGCATCCATCTTCAGCCTATAGGCCTAGAGTCTCTGGCATAGCTTTCAATGAAGCAGGAAATTTTAAGGACTATTCTGCTCATTCTGGCAAAGTTTGTTAGTTGCTTCTCCCCATGTCCTGTTGAATTTCCCACCTGGCTGTAAGCTTTCTTGCCATAGGCCAAAACAGCTTTATTTATTATCTAATGGGAGCAACACATATTCACAGCATACAGAAAGACATCCCCCAGCACTTCCCCTTTTCTGTCTAATCAAAAAGGAAGGTTTTAACTTTAACATAGTAAAATTACATATAACAAAACAGTTATCAAGCAGGAATTATAGTTATAATATCTAGTCTATCTGTATTTGGCAAAATTAAAGAAAATATTCTATCACCTATCCTATTTTTGTGAGTCCAAAGTTTTATATCTAATTTATCTTTTATCATGACCAAGGGAAACTATAATTATAACTATCTAGTCTTCAATTCCGTTTAAAGACCCCCAGAAGGATATAATATTATCTAAGTAAACAGGAAGTGCATTGCAAGCAACTTCCATAATTCTAGAAATGACAGAAACATCTGGCTGCCTGGACAGTCATCCAAAGTTCCTCTGTAACACTGGGGCATCCATCTTCAGCCTATAGGCCTAGAGTCTCTGGCATAGCTTTCAATGAAGCAGGAAATTTTAAGGACTATTCTGCTCATTCTGGCAAAGTTTGTTAGTTGCTTCTCCCCATGTCCTGTAGAATGTCTGGCAGTTTCTTCTGTGAAGCAGGAACCTGGAAAGTTCAGTGGTCACCTTCCTATGGGTTCTGCGTGTCTGTTTTATACTGCATCCTGTCAAGCAGTAGAGGCAAGGGCACTTTTTTGCCCAGTGGCTAACTTTTGCCACAAAAAAAGCAAACTCCATATGGAGTTTCTTCAATGCCCATCATCTTCTCTGAAGTAGATTGGTGCTGCCAGGAGCAGACATGTCTTAATGTCCAGAATAGTCTAAGTTCTTAAAACATCTTATATGCCATATTCTGTAGATCTTTGAAGTGTTTGAAGATTACCTACCTAACTGAAATATAGCTATGTATACCTAGAAAACTTAACTAGCATGACTATAGGTTTGATTATCATAGATGACTGTTAATCTGTATTTCTTAATTACATTTTACAATTTTAAGTGAATTGCATAAGCATAGTACCTTAAACAAGAGTAGAAATATACATACAGTATAACAAAATTAACTTTTAATTTGTATCAAACTATAATCTATAGCAATGTAAAATATTTTAAATGAGTTGTTGCTTTTTTTTTTTTTTTTTTTTTTTTTGGTTTTTCGAGACAGGGTTTCTCTGTGTAGCTTTGTGCCTTTCCTGGAACTCACTTGGTAGCCCAGGCTGGCCTCGAACTCACAGAGATCCGCCTGGCTCTGCCTCCCGAGTGCTGGGATTAAAGGCGTGCGCCACCACCGCCCAGCGAGAGTTGTTGCTTTTTAAAAGTAGATTCAACAATCTACCCTTTTATCCTATCATATCTATATCCTACATTTCTATATCATATCCCCCTTTCTTCTTTTAGAAAGAGATTGACTATGACCCATAATAATTTGTAACCAACCTCTAAACAAAGACAAACATCCATAATCCATTTTGGGGGGCAGGAATGTGGGCATAATCCTCTAGGCTACTTCCTGCTGATTGGGGTTGCTGTTAATCTTATGGGGATCCTGAGAAAAGTCAAGATATTGGTTAAGTCCTGGGAAGACTGGCTATAACCTTTGCTGATAGATACCATCTGTCAAGGTTCAGGAGGTCTCCCTTGATCAAATCTGATCCATCTTAACCTGGAACAAATCCACAGCCTCTTGCTTCCTGTGGAAATAAAAACAGAGCTTCCTTTCCAAAGCAACATATCCTTAGACCCAAATTTTGAAGCCAAGATACCTTTAAAATTTATTTATTGGTTTAACTCAGAAGCCTTTAAAATCAAATGTCTCTCTCTAGTTAAAAATCCCAAAGACAACACAATCCAGACTCTCTGTGTAATTTCCATCTTTACATGGCTTAACTTTCATTGTCTCTTTAAAGACTTTATTTTTAAAAACTATTTCTTTATATCTTTATATCTTTATATCTTCCTTTTCCTCTCTCTTTCAAGCCTATGTACATTTTTACACACACTGTAAACCGTTTAGAGTTTTATTCCATCTAAATCTGTCTTATTGTGAATCTATAATCCTTCTCTGACCATGAGAGATTTTAAACTGTTAAGCTGTTGACTCCCCCCCCCAGCTTCCCAACATCCCAACATGGTGGAGGTACATTTACCACCAGCTCTGGGAGCCATGCTCACTGCCAACTCTGGAAAACAGGGTCTATGCCTCCATCCAGTATGTAGCCCAGAAACCTTTTCTTCTGTCTGTACTAGCAAAAGCTAAATTCACCATGCAGTGTACTGCATGGCTTGGGGACACCTCTGTGTGCCATGGTGAGAATCTGCCATGCTGTAGGTCAAGCCCACATACCTTGAACCCACCATACTGTAGCTCAAGCCCACACGCCATGGCATCTCTGTATCATGGCTTGCCTGAGAGACACAACTAAGATGCTGTTTTAAGCTCCACTTTAGAATCTTTTTTAAAACTTTCTAAGGTAATGGGTGGAAATTCTTGCTACCATGTTTGGGTGCCAATTGTAGACAGAAGTTTCTTGGTCCAGTCCAGCCCCACAGTCCCACAGCTGCTTATAAAATAATAACTCAGAGGCTTATATTAATTACAAACTGTATGGCCTATGGCTTCAGCTTCTTACTTCCTAGCTCTTTCATCTTAAATTAACCCATTCTTATTAATCTATATGTTGCCACATGGCCATGGTGTTACTGGTCTGCTGGCATCTTGTTGCTCCTTTGGTGGCAGCTGGCATCTCTCTTGACTCTGCCCTTCTACTCTCTGTATCTCTACTTGGATTTCCCACCTGGCTGTAAACTTTCTTGCTGTAAGCCAAAACAGCTTTGTTGTTATCCAATGGGAGCCACATACATTCACAGCATACAGAAAGACATCCCACAGCACAGGACAGATGCAAAGAACCTTCCTGCTCCTCTGTCACATCAAATTGGGGGCTCTGTTGCCCACTGTCCCCTCTGAACCAACTCAGGAGTACCCATGGTGTTCCAGGACAGCAAAGTTCTAGCCAAGTACCTGCTTCTTTGACAGGTGGCTGCCAGAATCTGCACGATGGCTGATTACCACAGGCCAACCAGAAAAAGCGCTTCAGGAACTCCAGAAGGTAGCCAGGATAAATGGCCACAAAGAAGCCAAACAGATGCTGACCATAGAGGTGAGTCAGGAAAATATGTCCAATAGAGTGTTATCTGTATTGCCTCCAGCTTCCGTTGTCTACTGCACCAACATCTCCATCAAGTTTACCAACAACATCACATAAACTACCACCATCATCACATGAAGTCATATACCCATCAGTACCACCATCACTACATGAATACTGTTGCTATCACCAATCAAAGCAAGATCATTGTCAACACCTTCAGTAGCAGCATTAGAACCACCACAGCCCATCTCTACAACCACCTCCTCTGCCACAATGGATCTCCTCTTCACCACAACAATCACTATCATTAATATCACCATCAATATCTCTACAAAACACTATCACTATAACATATATCTCTTCTGCTATCTTTATCACCACTGCCACCATCATCATCACCATCCCCATCATCATCACCATGATCAGCATCTCTACCATATCCACCATCATCATCATGTTCACCATCACAATCATCCCCACCCTCCCCATCATCATCACCCTCTCCATCACCATAATCTCTACCTGTTAAGGACTATTGGGGTGCAGCCCCTAATAGTCTCTTGTCCAGGGTCCAGGGAAGAATCTATCAACCAGCTGAGAATCTATTCTTAAGGTTGGCAAGTCAATCTATGCACACAAAGCTCATTAGTCCATTTTCTTTATCCCTCCTCCAGTCTCTAGCTTTACAATTAGATAGCCAAGCAATCACAAATCTCCCCCTCCAGCCAGGTTACCGGGCCTGAATTCCTGGAATGTCATAAAGGCAGGTAAAAATTTTTCTGTGGCAGTGACTCTCAGGCTTTCTTTTGCAGCCTGAAAAGGGAGCGGTTAAAGGAGGAGGTCAACTGAGAGCTAATGATCAGTCAATATATCAAAAAGGGGATTTATGTGCTCAGTCGACATCCCGAGGAGTGGTTAGGTAAGAAGTTAGTGAGGCTGTAAGAAAGGAGGGTCCGAGCTAAGTTGTGCGAAGCTATTACTTAAGGTCCACCTGACCTAGGCGGTGTCTCTGTGTGGAGTTTACCTTAAATCAGGAAACTAGCATGTGGTGGTCTGGACTGTTATTTCTGTTAGTCCTTGAATGTGGCTAAGGGAGATATCTGATTCCAGTGCTAAAATGGGAGAAACAGATGAGCCTGAGGGAAGGAAGCCTTTCCTGAGGCTGTTCTTCAAATATATGTTCTCGAACATATATGTCCAAAGAGTGATCAGTCCACACTATTAGCAGTTCTTAGGAAAAAATCAGTTGGGAAAGCTATGAAGGTACACAAGATTTTCATAACAGAAGACAGCTGATATATAATGAGCCAAATAGCACCAAATACTCCCTGAGATTTGGCTTCCTCTGAAGGAACTCCTCGATCCCTTCAGGTAGTGGCTTTGCCATGACCAGCTGAGTTCTTATAATCTATTCCTGCGGCCCGTAGCATCTCCCATCCCCACTGTGTCCGTCACCTCCACCATCATCGCCATCCCAGCATCACTACCATCATTACTATTCCCACCATCATTGCCATGCCCACCATGCCCACTATCCCCATCACTCTTACCATCAGCATCATCACCACATCCCTGCCATCACTGCCATCCCCACCATCACTACCAATAACAATACTACTATTATCATCTGTCTCATCCGTGACCTAAACCTGTGTGTCTCACACACCTGCCTCATGGATCCCTTGATGTATCGGGGAAATAAGGTTGTTATTTGAAGCTAGCTATTTTTAGAAAGTATGTGGAGATTCTGCAGAAGATAGAGGACATAGAGTTCTGTGGAGGTAGCAGGGGAGCTACCAGAAACAGGCCAGATAGTTAATGCCAGGCTATGAGGGCTCAAGGTGCAAGTGGACTGAATGAGCCCTTGTGGCAACTGTGGCTGCTCCTCTGTTCAGTTCAGGAAGCCAGGCCTGCAGAAGAGGCCACAGAGGCCAGAGGAGACCTCTGCTGCCCTTCCCAGTCACAGGTCCAGAGGCCCAGGCTAGGCTAAGCCCTCGATCTTACTCACTTGAGGACCACTACCTGGCACGGCACAGGCCTATCACTCTAACACTGCTCCTGTTTTCTCCCCTCCTGGAGGTGCTGACATCTAGCATGGCCAGGGAGGCAACTGAGACTCAGGGATCTGTGCTGGACCTGTTCCGTGTGCCCGTGCTCTTCCAGAGAACTTGCGTCATCGCATTGGTGAAGTATGATGTGCTGGTCACCTCTCTCAGAGGCAGAGCTGGGGCATGGGGGTGGTGTCCAGGGAACCCAGCACCCTCAGGTCTCCCAAGGACATCTGAGAGACAGGAGTCCTAGTAGGCTGGTTTGACAGGGGAGAAGCTGACCTGGGCATGAGTGTGTCCTGGAAGCCAGCTGAGAGGCATGGCTGGAATGGCAGTCCCTGCAGCTGGAATGGCAGTCCCTGCAGCTGGAATGGCAGTCCGTGCAGGAGACCAGGGCCACACTTGCCTGGAGATGGACCATAGCTGAAGAGGACGCTGTTTGCCAGCCTTAACAGCTTGTGGTTACAGTTAGGCCCCAGAGGGTGACAAGGGCTGAGAGTCTCCTTATAGCTCCCATTTCACAGATGGGAAAAGTAGGTCCCAGATGGGTGAGTAGTTCCTGGTGGGAGACTGTACTTGAACCCTGGCCAAGCAGCTTCCTGGTCCCCATCTATTACCCACCATGCCTTGCACAGAGAGGCCCTGCCTTGAGAAGCACTAGGGATCAGCAAATATCTCCTGTAAGCAAATTTAGTTGTCATGACATCCAAAGAGCATCTGAAAAGGGAAGATGAAGCTTGATTGAAATGTGGTTGTCAATAAAACTGAAGTTGAGGCTGGGAGTGCCTGCCTATCATGCAGAAAGCTCTAAGTTCAATCCCCAGCACCACACAAAAACAGATGTGGTAGGCTAGCCTGGGCTACATGAGCCCATCACAAAACCAAAACCAAAAAAAAAAAAAAACCGCGATGGAAAAAAATGTGTCTTTTACACTATAGTTAGCCACATATACGTTATAACCACTAATAATTTATGTCTGAACAAAGAATGGGATCAAATGCTTTCTTTGGTAATATTTCATTTTTAGGTTTTTTTTTTTCTTTCTCTTGATAAATTAGAAGGAAGCCAACATTTGAACCCCATCCCCACCCCTCTTTAAAAAAAAAAAAAAAAAAAAAAAAAACTTCAAGGCTTCCTGGCTCTCCCAGGGGCCACAGAATATCTTTTGTTATTCAAATCAGAGGCTTTGAAATGCTAACCCTGCCATTACCCAAAACTCTCTGCAGTTTCCATGGAAGGGATCCGGTCTAAATCCTCCACAGTCAGTGTCCACAGAAGTCTGAAAAGCTGGAACCTCTGTCACACCAAGCTTTGCTCTGCAGCCGTCACCCAGGCTGTCGACATCTACTGGGCAAAGTCACTGGGGGCTTAAGAGTGGTGAGGAATCACCTCACCTTGTAGCCACTACTAAATTCGAGCACCGTGGAGCTGGAGGATGAGGCCACCCTGTCCTCAGGAGTGACTGAGGAGTCAGGGAGCTTGGGAACCAGGTGGCCTTCTGGAGGTCCTCCATGCTCCTGTGGCTCTGTCCTGGGATGCTCTCCCTGGCTGAGGAACATGCTCCCTCTTTGCTGTCACCTTCCCTGGGACAAAGCCAGTGAGAGATGATGCTTCGGGCTGGGGTCACTCCTTGGTGGCATGCACCTGACTCTGGCTCTGTCCACAGCTTCTCCCTATTGTTGTCCTATTATGGCCTGGTCCTGGACCTGCAAAGCCTGGGCGGGAACCTCTTCCTCTTGCAGACCCTCTTTGGAGCCGTGGACTTCCTGGGCCGAGCCACAGCCGTCCCATTGCTCAGGTTCCTGGGCCGCCGCACGACCCTGGTGGGCTTCTTTGCCCTGTCGGGGTTCTGCATCTCAGCCAATGTGCTGGTGCCACAAGGTGAGACAAGAGGCTGAGCAGGGAGGCCAGGGCAGAGTCCTGTCACCCAGCCACACCACGCCCTTCCACGACACTTCTTTTTTCTCCTCTTGAACCACAGCCACGGCACCTCAGTTCTGCCTGGTCTGTGACCATCACAAAGCCCCTGACCATTTCCCAGAGGAGGAAACTGGGTTCAGAGAAGTGAAGCAGTTTCCTGAATTACTCAGTGACACAGACAGCCAGGGTTTGGACCTAAGTGGGCTGAAAGGGCGTGTGCGTGCGTGCGTGCGTGCGTGCGTGCGTGCGTGCGTGCGTGCGTGATTTTTCAGACATGCATCTGTTCAGGTGTTTCTTCTTGTCACTTGTTTTGGCTTCAGTTGCTTGGAGACAGGACTTCAAGTAGCTCAGGCTGGCCTCAGACTCCCATGTAGCCTTGGATCGCCTTGAACTCCTAGTCCTCCTGCCCTACCTCCTGCTTCTGGGATCACAGGCGTGTACCACCACGCCAGGCAGCGGTGGTAACAGCTACTCTTCCTCCTCCTCCTTCTCTTCCTCCTCTTCCCCGTCCTCTGAGACAGTCTCACTATATAGCTCTGGACGGCCTGAATCTTGCTATGTAGACCAGGCTGGCCCTTAGAGCTCCACTCGCTTCTGCCTCCCAAGCGCTAGGATTGAAAGTGTTAGACCACACCCGCCATGGCAGCGTCTCCTTGCTTGTTAATGCAGCTGGTCTCTCCTACCCACGGCGCTGGGGAGGCTCTGGGGACCAGGAGTTGGTTTTTTCTTCTGAATGGAGCTGTAGTACCCGATACCCTCCCGTTGTCCCTCTCAAGGCTCAGCTGGAGACTGGGGACCTGTGTCCTGCACTACAGTAATAGCCAGGAGGAATGCAGAGAGATGCCCCTGCTGGCAGCCGGTAGGGTCTGAGTGGAGGAGAAGGTGACCTGTGCCTGACCCTGGGCCACAGCAATCCCCTCCACCCACCCCAAAATAGGGCAGTATGCAGAGCTCTGAGAAGTCTTCAGAGGTGAAGTCTTTTGGTGAGAACTACGCTTGACTGGGACTTACGTGTTGCTGTGACAGAGCATCATAACCAAGACAACTGGGAGAGGGAAGGGCTCCCGTGGCTTATAGTTACAGAGGGTCACAGTCCGTGAGGGCGGAGCTGAGACAGCAGACTGTAGACACGCCAGCTGTAAGCTGGACACCACGGACTCACATCTCAACCACACAGGAAGCAGGGAGGGCGCAGGATGGCGATGGAAGGCTTTTGACACCTCCAAGGCCACCCCGGGACATGATCCTCCAGCATGGCCACACCTCCTAGTTCTCCACAAACAGCCACCAACTGAGAATAAACCCTCAAACTTACAGGGAACGTCACGTTAAAACTACCAGTTTTTGGCTCTCTGCCCCATGTGTACGTGTGTACGTGTGTGCACACATGTAAGCTTGTTCAGAGATCAGAGGTCAACCTCAGATGTTATTCCAGAAATGTTATCTATATCCCCCCCCCCTTAAAAAAAAAAAAAAAAAGACAGGGTTTCACTCTGTAGCCTTGGCTGGCCTGAAGCTCACAGAGATCCACCTGCCTCTGCTTTCTGAATGCTTGGATTAAAGGTGTGGGCCACCATGCCCAGCAGTCCGTATCTTTTGAGACAGAGTCTGTCTCAAAAGTGACTCTGGACTGGAATTCAGTGTTTAGGCTAGACTTCCTGGCTAGCCAGCCCCGGCAGACACAGGTCTCTACCTCCTCAGCACTAAGACTATAATATACACCACCACACCAGCCTTTAATTGGGTGTGATCGGCTCAGGCCCTCATGCCTTTGGGATAAGCACTGTATCAAACTGAGCCCTCTCCACGGCCTCTATAAGACTTTTTCCAGCCAGGCAGTGGAGACATACTCAGAATGCAGAGGCAGGCAAAGCTCTGTGCTACACGGAGAAACCGTCTCAAAGACAGCAACAGCCCAAAGACTCCCCGCCCCCCGGAGTGAGGATGGCTGGGTGAGTGCTGTACCACTGAGGCGTACCTCCAGCCCCTGTGAGACCAGGTCATACAGTGCAGGGGGACAAAGTCCAAGCCAGACTCACAGGAGAGCGAACCAGCCTCGGCTTCCAGCTAGGGGTTCTGTCACGGGGCCATGGGGCCTCACAAATAGGACAAAGGGTAATAAGAAGGTTGTAGGCACCTGGGCGTCCCAGAGCCCTGCTATGGACCTGGCATGGCATAGCCTCCCTGTCATGGAAATACTGTGAATTTGCCCCAGGCTTGACCACCCCAACACACCTGTCTTTCTTCCCTGGCCCCTGGCCATCATGCCACACTGTGCCCTCGCCTGGTGCTAGGTAGGCCGGCACCGCATTGGCTCTGCCCAGGACTGCCGACTCCACCTCACTGTTGCCATTGTACCTGCAGACCTGCAGACTCTTCGTGTGGCCCTGGCCACCCTGGGGAAAGGCTGTTGCGGGGTCTGTTTGTCGTCTCTCTCTGTGTACAAGACAGAGCTCTTCCCGACACAGCTGAGGTAGGTGCTGTTGGGACCCCAGGAGTGGGTGTGGTCGTACAGCCAGGGACAGTCGCCCCCAGAGGTTCAGTGGGGAGCGCTGGCAGGGCCCTTAAAGCCTCCAGGATACCCAGGCTTGAGATTGGGTTTGCTGTTTTGAGACCAACTCTCACCATGTAGGCCAAGCTGGCCTCACGCTCACAGGAATCCTCCTGCTTCAGCTTTCTGACCAACACCATGCCTGGCCTTCACTAATGTGTTTTGATGGCGTCTGTTGACTTCCCCTATAATATGGAGACTCAGAGCTGGGAGCTGAGTGGCCTGGTAAACACTGAGGCTGCCCCCAGGTGCCCAGAGACACAGAGGATGCTGTGTCTAGAGAGTTACCTTGAAGACCCATGGGGAAACCAAGGTGGGTTCCATGGAGGAGGTGGCTGCTTCTGGAGATGAGACAGTGACCCTTGTACCCAGCTATCGCACTCCTGAATCCCTGGGCCCCGCCATACCACCTTCCAGCCACAGTGGCAACTATGTCTGAGCCCCCTCTCCTCCCACAGGATGGCAGCGGATGGCTTCCTGCAATCTGTGGGCCGCCTGGGGTCCATAACAGGCCCCTTGATTAAGATGGCCAGCCAGGCCCTGCCCCTGATACCACCACTCACCTATGGAGCTTTTCCCATTGCCTCAAGCCTGGTCCTCCTGTTCTCCCTCCCGGAGACCCAGGGCATTCCACTCCCAGACACCATCCAGGACTTGGAGGGCGGGTGAGTGCGCTGGGTCACCTGGGCTGGGTCACCTGGGCTGAGTCAGGCTTCCTCTTGGACTGAAGAGAGATGATCGGGGCTTCAGGGACAGACAGCTACTTCCAGGACTTGTGCCCCTGAAGCCACTGAAGTTCTGACTGCCCTGTGACGGTGGTGACTGTTCCCATCTCCAGGATGAGGAAGGCTCAGGGAAGCAAGGCTACAGGCCCAAGGTCCCCCAGGGAGGTGATGCTTGTAGCTTTGGCAGGAAAATGGTGTGGACGGGGGCACAGACTGAATGCCCACCTGTGTGGACAAGTTACAGAACCTCTCTGGCCAAAACTGGCACAGGAAGACATCAACGGTCTCTGATGTCCTAGCTCCAAGTTCCTGTGAATTCCTGGCTCAGAGGGAGAAGAGCTGAGTTCTTTGGTAGAACTCCAGTCACCCATCCTGACATCTGACATGATGCTCCTGAGCAGGGAAGTGAGAACTCCCAACTGCTTCCTATAACCAGCATCTCCTTCGCCTCTGCGTCCTCAGATGTGGAATGGGGGCTAGAGGGAAAACCAAACCAGGCCTGGGGAGACAGTTCGATGGGTGAACGGTTTTCCTTACAAGCCCAAAGACCTAAGTTCAGTCCCCAGAACCCGTGGGAGGAAAAACAGTAGGCGTGTTGATATGCCCTTATCATCCTAGCATCGAAAAGGTAGACACAAGCAGATCCCAAGGCTCCCTAGCTAGTCAGTCTGGCATACTTGGCAAGCTCCAGGCCAGTGAGAGATCATGTCTCAAAAAACAAGGTAGATGGACGTGGCAGCATACGCCTTTAATCCCTGGGATTGAAGAAGAGGCGAGTGGGTCTCTGAGTTCCAGGCCAGCAGGGCTATTTAGTGAGATTAAAAAAACAAAAACAAAAATAAAATGACCACCACCTGAAGAATGATACTCAAGGTTGACCTCTGGCCTCCACACTCATGCCCATACATGTGTACACAGAGAGAGAGAGAGAAAGAGAGAGAGAGAGAAGGAGGGAGAGGGAGAAGGAGAAGGAGAGAGCGCGTGCGCACTGGCTTCACTCACACTCAACCTCAGGATTAAATGATTGTCTGGAGTTCCAGTTCGAGGCTCTCACTAGACCGACTCTCCCTTCAGCTCCTGTATCCATGGTGATCAGGCCCGCGGGGGGAGGGGGGGGCTTTCCTGTTGTCAAGCAGCTGGCACTTTGCTACTTAGTAAGCCCCTCCCCTTTTTTATTCAGTGCTGGGGCTGGAAGCTACGCCCTCACTGGCCCTCATTTCCTGCTAGACCAGCATCTCATCTCTAAACCACATTTGCAGCCCACTTACTGTCTTTTTAGTTTTGCAGACAGGGTTTCTCTGTGTAGCCCTGGCTGTCCTGGAACTCTCTCCCTGTACATCAGGCTGGCCTCGAACTCACAGAGATCCGCCTGGCTCTGCCTCCCAAGTGTTAGGATTAAAGGTGTGCGCCACCACCACTGACATTTTGTTTGTTTTTGGTTTGGGCACATATTGTCTTACTATAGCATCCTCTCAAAGCAGTCGTAAGTATAGCTGTCCAATTTCACTGTTAAGGGAACTGCAGCTCAGAAAGGGTATGTCGCTCATCTAAGGACTCCCAGCTGAAAGGCAGGGAAGCTGATTTAATTGACTTTTAACAAAAGATTTATGTAGTATTTTTATTCTATGTATATAAGTATTCTGCTTACATGTACGTATGTGCAATGCGTGTATGCCTGGTATCTAAGGAGACCAGAAAGAGACATCGGATTCCCTAGGAATGTTGAGTTATGGGTGGTTGTAATTACCATGTGGCTGCTGGGAATCAAACCTGGATCCTCCGCAAGAGCAGCAAGTGTTCTCAAGAGCTGAGCTGTCTCTCCAGCCCACTGTTTTTGTCTCTTGAGTGAGAGTCCCACTGTGTAACCTGGCTGGCCTGGAGCTCACGATTTCCATCAACCTGACCTTGAGTTTCAGACAGTTTTCCTCCCTCAGCCTCCTAGCTGCTGGGATCACAAACTTTTACCACCACACTCAATTTAACTTAGTATTTCACTTAATTCACTTTCATTGTGTACCTACTGTGTTTCGGGTATGATTCTAGGCATGGGACTTACAGGGGGTAATAAAACCCAGGTATCAGAGAGGCCATACTCCCACCAGACCTGATATTTCCATGTGTCAGTGTTTTCTCTCTGGATTTTTCTAGATCATCCACAGCCAAGGGTAACCAGCAAGAGGGGGTCATTATGGAGAGCACCTGGTTCTAGAAACGTCACCACCATTGGAGCCTTTGGCTGGCTGAAGCCTCCTGGGAAGGAGTGGCCTCTTCTTCGGTGTGAAGGAGGAAGCCCATGAATGACCAGGAGGACTCACCCTAGCAGGGCCGGCAACATGGCTGCCTCCTCTAGCTGGAGGTAACTCTCAATCCAGTACTTCCCTTCCTCAACACAGTCTCCATCCTGCCCAAGCTGGATGTCCTCTCCACACCTTCACTCAGGACCCTAGCTCGAGATTAGGGCTTCAGACTCCCCATTGTGTCCTCAACTGAGTCCTCAGCTATAAAATGGAGGAAGGCACTTACCTTCCAGGGTTGGGTATGGGGCGAACTGATCTTCGTTCTGGTGAGAGTTCAGTACCCAGTATGCTAACAGCTGCCATGTGTGGGTACGTAGGTTGTGCATCTTCTCGAGGCACTCCCCAGAGGAAGCCTGTGGGAGCCGGGATTAGCTGGGGTTCGCCCTGGTTCAGCCACCTGCCCTCCAGGAGCAGTGAATATTACAAGAAAGGGACGCTTTAATCACTTCCTGTTGCTCATTGGTGTAGCTAGAGTTTTCCTGCCCGGCCCACAGTCAGGACAAATCTCTGTCACCCGCCAGTCCCACAGTCGCTCAGACCCAACCAAGTTAATGCAGAGATTTATATTGCTTACAAACTGTATGGCCATGGCAGGCTTCTTGCTAACTGTTCTTATATCTTAATTTAATCCATTTCTATAAATCTATACCTTGCCACCTGGCTCGTGGCTTACCGGCATCTTCACATGCTGCTTGTCATGGCAGCGGCTGGCAGTGTCTCCTTCCGCCTTCCTGTTCTCTCAATTCTCCTCTCTGTTAGTCCCGCCTATACTTCCTGCCTGGCCACTGGCCAATCAGTGTTTTATTTATTGACCAATCAGAGCAATTTGACATACAGACCATCCCACAGCACATTGGTGAGGGGTAGATTCCTGCCCTGGGTTTACACATGGTCCAAACACTGAACAGACAAGACCAATGGCAATTTAATTTATCATAGTCACATGCCAGAGAGGCTAGCCCTACCACACCACACAGGCCACACGGGATCTGCACCCAGTGTCAATAAACACCCAGGAGCTGTGGGAAGCAGGATTCGAAGTACCAAGTGACTCCTGGCTTCTGCGGAAGATGTGACTAGCTTGCTTGCTGGTGGACAGGGAACCAAAGCCCACTGGTTAAAAACACCATTTTGGTGTCCAAGGGCTGTGCCGCCTCTGGGCCATGTTGATCTGAGTGGCTTGTGCTGCCACCAGGGGACATGATGACATCCGGACTGAGCTGCTGCCAGGGCCATGTCTGGATTCATGGGTCTGAACAGCCACCTGATACCATGTCGGTGTCCGAGGGTCTGCCATACTCATCTGGGTGGCCTGTGTTGCTATCGGGGCCATGGTGATGTCTGGGCTGAGCTGTGACCGAGAGCCACATCTGGGTCCATGTTCCTGTTGCAGCTGGTGTCTGTGATAATGTCCATGGCCTGTGTTTCCACAGGGGTCACAGAAACCATGCATATTGAAATCCGAGGGCCAGGCTGAATTGTCCCTGCCCTTCACTGGCCCTGGGATAGCTGGCCCTGCCCCTCGTTGTATACTGCAGTAGAAGAGCTGGATCTGCCCTTCCATGGGAGAGCTACCCTCCACCTGCCCCCGCACTCAGGAGAGATGGCCCCAACCCTTACCATGGGCGTGGGAGAGCTGGCCCCATGACACTGGCCTAGGAGAGCTGGCTCTACCCGCTGCTCAGCTGATGGGGGTGGTTCCAGTGGCCCGGACTGACCAACTTAGCTACCTACAGACCCACATCCTGGGCCTTGGGATTGCCCACCCTAACATCTACCCTGGCTATGACCTGCTGGAGTTCATTAAGGGACTGGTCCTGCAGAATGCTAACCACAGGCTCTCCATGACTCTGGGCAACAGCAGAATATCTGGGAGGGGTTTTGGTGAGAGTTCAGTGATGGTGCGCCGGAGGTCAGAGGCCTTGAACCAGACCAATGACTCATTGAAATGAACATTTTGCGGGTGGGGCTGATTGGACAAAAGGGGTGTACTGCGTGACACAAGGCAGCTCCCGAGGGCACTAGGATGAGTGAAGAGGTGTTGGAAAGGTGGAGGAGCAAGGTGGATTGTTTGTTTGTTTTTAATTAATTTTGGGGGGGTTCTCTTGGGGGGCATGCTGCAGAGATGAGGGGCAGATATGGAGGGACTTGGAGGTGAATGAGATTGGGGTACATGATGTGAAATTCTCAAAGAACCAATAAAGAACTATGTTAAAAAAATATTGTTCCAGATGACTGTTATTTTTAAATAAATTTCTCTTAAGATTTTTTTTCAATTAAAAAAAAGACACCAAGAACTACACCTGGTCCTTTAGTGTGGAGGGGACCCCTCTCACACACTAGTCTGTTTCATTTCCTCAAATTTCCCAAATCCATCTCCTCCTCCTTGGCTCTGGATGCTGCTTAGAATGTGAACTGGTCCCTGGCATCCACATAGTACACTCCACCCCCAAACACACACACACACACACACACCAGCCACAACACTTAGGAAACACAGTTAAAGAGAGTGTGATGGCATGCATTTGTAATCCCAGCGACGAGGAGTCGGAGTTAGGATTACTGTAAATCAGAGGCCAGTCTTAGATACGTAGTGAGTTCCGGGCTAGCCTGGCCTTGAGTGAGACCTGGGGATGGAGGTGGAGGAGAAGGGGAAGAAGAAACAGAATTCAAACCCAATCCTCTCTACTTAAAACCCTCCCAGGGTTCATGAAAATATCATACACTGAGCTGGCAAGATGGCTCAGCAGGTACAGGTGCTTGTTACCACCTGATGACCTGAGTTTGATCCTCAGGACACACATGGTGGGTAGAAGGAAAGAACTGACTCTAACAAGTTCCCTCTCTCTCTCTCTCTCTCTCTCTCTCTCTCTCTCTCACACACACACACACACACACACACACACACACACACACACACACACCACAGTGTGCATGCCTACACACATATATACACACAAACAAATTTTAGAATGACCATATACATCTTCTGCCTCCACAACCACAAAGAGCCCCTATCAGTCCCCAGCCTTATTTATCATTAGAATACATTTTTAAAGGACTCAAATCTTCTAAGGAATGTTTGGGTGGCATCCTGGAGTTAAATTAAATTAGAAATAAGTAACAAGAATTGGAATGCCCATTGCATGATCGTTAAGACCAGAGTTCAGATCCCACATAACAAACCAGGCGTCTTATGCACACCTCAACCCCCACCCCCCACCCCCGCTCCAAGGGAGGTGGAGTCAGGAGGATGGCTGCACTTGCTGGTTTCCAGCCTGGCCAAGAAAACATGAGCCCCAGGTTCAGGGCAACAGCTTGCCTCCAAGGAGCAGGCAGAGGGTGACAGAGGACACCTGATAGCCCTTTCTGGTCTACACACACACACACACACACACACACAGGCATACACATCTGCACATACATACACCAGAAATAAATCTTTTTTTAAAAACCAGTAACAAAAAGATATCTAGTATATATAGGTATAGTGACGCATGCCCTTAATTCCAGCACCCAGAAGACTGGGATAGGTGGATCTCTGTGAGTTCAAGTCAAGCTGCATCTACATAGCAAATTCCAAGCCAGCCAGGGCTGTATAGTGAGACCCTGTAAGAAAGAATGAAAAAAGAGAGAAAGACTAGAACATTTTTTTAAAATGAATTTAACACAAAGGAAATGATGAAGAAAAACAAGAAGGAAAACCACCGAAACCTGAAGTCTGTTCTTTGGAATGATCAACAAAATTAAAAACCTCTAGTTATGCAAATGATGGGGAACATTGACAATGTAGCAATAAGAGATGAGGCAACAGTACAAACCTTACAGAAAGCACAGACAGTTATGAGCAACCTTTTACCAATAAATTTGATACTCAACTGAAACTAACAAGTTTCTTCCTTTTCTTTTTTTTGTCATTTTTCAAGATAGGGTCTCACTATGTAGCCCTGGCTGTCCTGGAACTTTCTCTGTAAACCAGACTGGCCTTGAACTCACAGAGATCTACCTGCCTCTGTTTTCTGAGCACTGGAATTAAAGGCATGCACCACTATTGCCTAGCAACTAACAAGTTCCTTAAAAAATAGAAATGTCCCTTGAGATGCTGAGGCAAGGAGGGGTATGACATGATCATGAGTATTGACTAGTGTGTGCAAGGCCCAGGACTCTATCTTCAGCACAGATAAGAAAAGAAAAGAAAGAAGGAAAAAAAAGATAGGGCTAGGGAGATGGCTCAGGGGTTGAGAGCACTGGCTGCTTTTCCAGAGGACTTCGGTTCAGTTTCTAGTGGCCATGTGGCAACACACAATCATCCCTACCTAACTCCAGTTCCAGGGGATCCAGTGCCCTCTTCTGACGTCCATAGGCACCAAGCACGGGCATGCTACATATACACACATGTAGGCAAAACTTATCAAAATAAATATTTTTAAAAGAAGGGGCTGGAGAGATGGCTCAGTGGTTAAAAGTACTGGCTGCTCTTGCAGAGGACCAATACTCACATGGTAGATCACAACTGTTTGCCACTCCAGAGGGGTCTGAAGTTCTTTTCTGGCTTCCACCGGCATCACATACTCACAGGATACACAGACATATGTGCTGCTGTGGAATAATCCTTTTGTACACTGTGAAGATTTGTCACTCAGATTGGTTTAATAAAAAGCTGAACAGCCAATAGCTAGGCAGGATTTTCAGGGCAGAGAGAATGCTGGGGAGAAGGGCAGAGTCAGGGGAGACACATGAGATGCAGAGTGAGCAAGACAGGAAGCATGTACACGAGTTAAGCAAGCCTCAGGGCAGCACACAGATGAATAGAAATGGGTTAATTTAAGTTATAAGAGCTAGCTAAAAACAAACCTAAGCTATTGACCAAGCATTTATAATTAATATTAAGTTTCTGTGTGGTTATTTGGGGAGTGGCTGAGAGAAAAGAAAAGTCTGCCTACAATATGCAGGCAAATAACTCAGGCATACAAAAAAGCAAATAAATAAATAAATAAATAATAAAAAGAGAATGACACATCTTTTCCTGGGGAGACACAACACACACATCTACTCACCCTAGTAAGGGGGTCTACAACAGAGCAAAGTACAGACACCACCAAAGTCCAACTTGGTGAAGCAATGAGTCTTATCAGGGTTACTTACAGAAATATAATGAGGAGTTACTTACAGGAGCAAAAATTACTCAAAGATAGCTGCATCATCAAGGCCCATGCTAGCATGGATGACAGCTCACAAAAGCTAGGAGCTCACTGAGCAGCCTGTAGGCACCTCAAAAGGCTGGAGAGTTGTCTAAACCTCTTCCAGGAAGCTCAGCTGGTTTCTGCTTCTTCCAGGCTTCTTCTGGTCTCAGTCTTTGCATCTTTTCTCCTCTGAGAGTCATCCTGCTAGCTGAGCTTCACTTCTCTGGGAGGGACTCTCAGCCTTAACTGTTTACTCTAGCAGGGAGGGGCTTAGTGAATCTGATCAGTTTCAGGGACTTCCTGGAGCTTTTTTTTTTAAGTTGTTTACCTTCCAGATTAAGGAGCTTCCAGCCAGGATGAGGGAATGTATCAATTTTAGACGAAACAGTGTGGTGATATATTATGTATAAAATAAACTTGCCTGAGGATCAGAGGACAGAGCCAGCCACAAGATTAAACATAGAGGCCACACAGTAGTGGCACACACCTTTAATCCTAGCACTTGGGAGGCAGAGATCCTTCTGGATCTCATGAATTCAAAGCCACCCTGGACTACATGAGATTGATTCAGTCTAGGAGAGAAACAGAGGTAGGCAGTGGTGGCACACACCTTTAATCCCAGTACTTGAGATCTCATGCCTTTGCTACCAGTATTTAGGAAGCACACACACCATTAATACCAGCACTAGGAAGGAAGTGAAATGGCTGAGTGAGAAAGGCATATAAGGCATGAGGAGACAGGAACTAGAGCCCTTCTTCCGACTGAAGACTCAGGAATTCAGTCAGAGGATTCATGGAAATAGGATCTCACCTTCCATTTGGCCTGAGGATTCGGTAATGGTGACAAGTTTCTCTAGTGGCTTGTTCCTTTGTCTCTCTGATCTTTCAGCATTTACCCCAATATCTGGCTCTGGCTTTTTCTTAAAGACAATTAGAATTTGTACAACAAAACAGTTACACAATGGAGACAGAGAAAGGTAAGAGGGAGGGAGGAAGAGAAAGAGGGAAATGCTAATTCTATTAGCCTTGAGTCTATTAAAGAAGTTTAATTTATGGTTAATCCCCTCTCAGGATCAGACAGCTTCACTGGTAAATTTTACCAAACACTTCAGCAAGGGACAACATCAGTTCTAAACAAACTATTCCAGAAAGCTGAATACAGGTAATTATTCCCCAGGTTAGTCTATGAGGCTGGTATCACACCATTAGCAAACCTAGCCAAGGACATTGGCAGAAAACTACGAATCAGTGTCCCTACTGAACACAGACACCAGCTCTCTTTTCTATGGTGCTGGAAACCAGCAGCCTCACAGATGCCAGATCCAGCAAGCACTTTACTCTGAGTGGCTTCCTCAACCTGTGACCAACACACAAGACAGAACAACTTAAACGTTAACAGCTGAGTCTATTAATAACAACACATTGTAAAAAGGGAGCCACAACCACATGAACCCTATTCCAGAAATACAAAGTCTGTTGAGCATTTGAAAATCAGATTAACAAATTAAATTATTAACCAACTTAAAACAAAAAGATTCACGCTCAGCCAAGTAGTAGTGTATACCCCTGACCCCAGTACTTGTGAGGCTAAGAAAGAGGATGATATATTTAAAGCCAGCCTGGGCTGCAAAGTTAAATCTTGTCTCAACACACATACACCCCAAAATTTCAAAATAGATAAACAAAATGTTCCCCTCAGTAGATGTGCAACGGGCATTAGCAAAAGTTCACAATGCATTCTCAATGAGCACATGAGTAAAGCAGGACTTAAAGAGGCTACCTCAAGTGATAAGACATCTGTGCCCAGATGGCTGTCCTGCTGTCCCAGCAGTAACTGGGTCCTGAAGGGTGAGAGGCAGACATTTCCTGCAAACTTGGAGCAGGAAATGGGGAGGTTCACTCCTGAAGCTTCCCTCAGTGTTGCCCCTCATCAGAGCAATAAGGCATTAGAAAACTTGTGTGATATTTTTTTTTCCTGTTTTTTCGAGACAGAATTTTTCTATGTAGCTTTGGAGCCTGTCCTGGATCTCACTCTGTAGACCAGGCTGGCCTCGAACTCACGGAGATCTGCCTGGCTCTGCCTCCCGAGTGCTGGGATTAAAGGTGTGAGCCACCACCACCGGCCCCCTTGTGTGATATTTTGATCACATTCTGAGGCTCCTGAGACTGCCAATAAAGTTTGTTTTGAATTAGAGGGTGGAGCTAGCTACTATTTGACCAAAATCAACCATAGAGGTTTTGGAGGACTGAGGACAGAGAGACACAGGAAGTAGTAAGGTGGGGCTTAAAGAGGTTCTTGGCCATTTTGGATCAAGAAACAGAAAGAAGGGGGGGTGGAGGTCACTGGTTGCTTCTGTGCCTCTTCTCTGATCATTCAGGTTCTTATCCTGATATCTGACTCCTGAGTTTTTATTGATAAAGAATAATTAGATAAATGCTTCATTTGGCATCCAACTAGGGGCACAAGATCACAAATAATCATTCACTGCTGGATTTGCAGCTGCCGGAGACACTATGGTGGTGGCTGGCTTTGCTTCCCTCCCCCTAGGCCCTCTGTCTGAGTCTGGGGTTTTCCCATTGCAGCCTCTCTATGGCAGCCTCCAGCCCTGGCCCCAAACTCCACAGGTGGCTGGGCCCTAAATGCTATTGGCGTTAGCCACCCACCACCAGCCGGCTCAAACCCTCACTTCCTGCCACATGTACATCTTCTGTACATTCCCCTGTGTCCGCTTTTCAGGCGGCTGGCTCCCTCTCCCTGTGGGTTTCTGGCTTCCCTGGACCTGGACCACCTCCTCAGGCCTCAGTCACATCAGATCAGCTGCCTTGACACCTGCTTGGATTTTACTGCTGCTGCCACCTCCACACACCCTCAGCCGCCAGGCATATGCAAGCAGCTGCAGCTGCACTCAGCCAGGCTGTGCACTGCCCCCATTCTCTGCCCAGCTGTGCTGCATAGGGACAGCCAGCCTCACACTTCATTGTCATCGTCAGCAGATCTGGTGAGACACCTGGGAATTCTTAAGTGAAGGAATTAGTTTAAAAATATTACCCACCCCCCATTAAGAATAGGGAACAGTATTATTGTGCAGGTACTTACTTAGGTCTCTATATGGCTCCACAATGGATGGTTTGAGTATGGAACAATTAAATGAAGGGATAATTGACTTAGTTGGGATTGACATAATATCAATTATAATCACTATCAGTTTGGTAATTCATGTTTTATTCTTTAAAAAGTATTTTGATATCAAGCCCAAATACAAAAAAAAATTGATTGATAAGATACAATCCTTAGAAACTAATGAAACTGAGAAAAATATTCACACACAGACAGAGCAGTTTAGAGCAGAAGTTACCACACCATTGCATTATGAAACTGAAGAGGAGTGGCCCAAGGTTATTAAAAACCCAACCTTAATTTATCCAGTTACCATTCAAGAACAACCACCAAATGATAGGTACACCCAAGGCTATTCAGAAGTTAACTGGGATCCTATAAAAATGTTAGATTTGAAGAGATTTAAGCAATAGTTGCATATGGTATGCATTCACCTTTTGTAGAGTAGATGTTAAATTCAGGGGCCACTCAGAATAGAATTATTCCACAAGACTGGAAATATTTAGTTACAGCAATATTGGAATGTGGTCCTCAGTTACAATGGAAAATATGGTGGAGAGAGAAAGCTAGGGTCATAGAACAATGAAGTAAGGCTAGAGGTATGGAAATCTCTAAAGAACAGTTTCCTGGTGAGGCCCAGTTTGTTGATTTGCAAAGACAGATTACATTTGATGATCACATCTTGGCTCTATGCTTTATAGCAGCTTTGAATTGAGATGAGGTTGCTTGGGATGGGCTTGAAGAATCAGGAAAGAGGACTGAGTCATTTATTAAAATTACACAAGGCCCAAAAGAAGCCTTCACTGATTTTTTATAAGGATTGACTTCAGCTGTAAATGGAATAGCAGATCCAGATCTAGACAAATATTAACTGAATCTTTCACATTTTAAAATGCTAATTCAGAATGTGAAAGGGTGATTAGGCCTTTAAAGGCAAGATCAGCACCCATAGGGAAATACACCTGATATTGGATCTCACACTTATGATGATACTTGGATAGGAGAAGTGATTTCTAAAAATTTTTAAGAAAAAAATCAAAAGGTTAGATGTTTTAACTGTGGTAAACCAGGTCATCTGAAAAAGGACTATAGTCAAGGCATTCCAAGGAACAATGTTTTTTCTAGAGATAATCCAAATAGAAGGCCTCAGCCTTCTGGAATATGCAGAAGGTATGGCAAAGGCCAGCATTGCACTAAAGAATGCAGATCAACATGGGAGAGGCACAGTAACCCTCTGCCACCAGGAAATGCCTTAGGGGGCCTCTTGCAGGCCCCTGTGTCAAATTTGGTTCAATCATCCCCTGTCAGCACTGGGGAAACTCCTCTACAGAGCAATTAAAAGACTTAATGCCTGTTGTGAAAAACCATACTGCTCTGGATGAAAGAACAGCTTCATTTAATAAAACAAAACTGTCAGAAGAGACTATAAAACAAGTATTTTGGCAAACTTCTATAAATGAACAAAGACCAAAGCTAAAAATGAGAGGTAAATGGCACTGGTTGGTGGCACTGGTTACGGGTGGAAAAGTCATGGGCCACGGCCATGACTACCAGAGTTACAAAGAGCTTTATTAGGAGGGGAAA
This sequence comes from Peromyscus eremicus, assembly GCF_949786415.1. NCBI lineage: Eukaryota > Metazoa > Chordata > Mammalia > Rodentia > Cricetidae > Peromyscus > Peromyscus eremicus. The sequence goes on from NC_081416.1 coordinate 53,746,329, forward strand.
AGGGGGAGGAGAGAGGGGCTCCAGGCCTGGGGGAGGGAGCAGAGCAGAGCAGGGTACAGAGAGGGAGGGTGGGGTGCGTGTCCGGCTTTTTAAGGCACAGGTTGCATGACCACTTTGCTCGTACATAGTCTCCAGTGTCCCCTGATACTGTAAGATGCAAAACCCCAAGCTGTGCCTGTGCCAGAGTGAGGGCAGGATCCTAACAAAGTACAAATAAATGGCGTTGAAATTGAGGGTTTTGTAGACACGGGGCAGATGTAACAATAATTGCACCAAAATCTTGGCATCCAAATTGGCCTCTTCAGGGGGTAAATGTACAGATTCTAGGGATTAGAACTTCATCTCAGGTAAAACAAAGTACAAGGTGGGTCGAGTGTATAGGACCAGAAGGACAGAGAGGAAATTTAAAGCCATATGTGGCAGACATAGCAATGAATTTATGGGGACATAATTTGTTACAGCAATGGAATACCCAGATTAACATTACTCCAATCTCAGAAATAAAACATAAACTAATGTATGCTTCTGAGAAAAATATTAAAAGGTGTTATCAAGAATGGTCTCTAGACATTCAGGTTGTACATAAACAGGGCATAACAGCTGCTGATCTTTCAAAGGTACCAGCAGCCCTACCTTTAAAATGATTGACTGACAAACCTGTTTGAGTGGAACAAAGGTCTTTGACATCAGAAAAAAATTACAGGCCTTAGAACAGCTAGTACAGGAACAGCTAAATGCTCAACATATTGAAGAATTGACCAGTCCTTGGAATTCTCCTATATTTGTCATTAAAACAAAATCTGGAAAATGGAGAATGGTAACAGATCTAAGGGCTATTAATAAGGTGATTCAACCAATGGGCTCTTTACAGTCTGGAATTCCCTTGTCTTCTCTATTACCTAAAGGATGGTCTATTATAGTGATTTGCTGTGGGATGGTCTGTATGTCAAGTGTGTTGCTGATTGGTCAATGAATAAATCACTGATTGGTCAGTGGCCAGGCAGGAAGTATAGGTGGGACAAGGAGGAAAATAAAGCTGGGAAGTGGAAGGCTGAGAGAGAGACACTGCCAGCCGCCACGATGACAAACAGCATGTGAGGATGCCGGTAAGCCACGAGCCATGTGGCAAGGTATAGATTTATAGAAATGGATTAATTTAAGCTGTAAGAACAGTTAGCAAGAAGCCTGCCATGGCCATACAGTTTGTAACCAATATAAGTCTCTGTGTTTACTTGGTTGGGTCTGAGTGCTGTGGGACTGGCAGGTGAGAGAGATTTGTCCTGACTGTGGGCCAGGCAGAAAAACTCTAGCTACAGTGATTGATTTAAAAGACTGATTTTTTTTTACTGTACATCTACAAGAACAGAATAGAGAAAAATTTGCCTTCACAGTGCCTTCTTATAATAATTCCCAGCCTGTCAAAGGGTATCAGTGGAAAGTTCTTCCACAAGGACTGTTAAACAGCCCCACCTTGTGCCAATATTTTGTATAAACAGCCATTGGAAATGATTCATAATCAGTTTTCTCAATCTATAATTTACCTTTATATGGATGATATCTTACTAGCTGATTCAGATGCAGACACCTTATAGAAAATGTTTGAAGTAAAGAAAATTTTGCCTTGTTGGGGACTACAAATTGCTCCTGAAAAAATACAAAGAGGAGATTCTATTAATTACCTAGGATATAAAATAAGTTAACAAAAAATTCAACCACAGAAAGTACAAATCAGGAGAGATCAATTACAAACTCTTAATGATTTTCAAAAATTGCTGAGAGATATTAACTGGCTATGGCCCACAATTTGATTGACAACTCAAGAACTAAGTAATTTATTTCAAACTTTATAAGGTGATAAGGATTTAAATAGTTCAAGAAAATTATAAGGTGAGGCTGAGAGAGAATTGGCTCTGGATAGAAAAGAAATTACAGGATGCACATGTAGATCATTTGGATCCAGAGCTTGATTGTATTCTGGTTATTTTACCTTCTACACATTCTTCTACAGGAATTCTAAAGCAGAGAGAAGATAATATCTTAGAATAGATATTTTTACAACACAAACAGAGTAAAAAAAAAGTTAAAGACCTATGTAGAAAAAGTTTCTGAACTGATTCTGAAAGGAAAACTAAGATTTTTGTCAATTAGCAGGAATAGACCCAGCAGAAATTGTGATACCTTTTTTGTGTGTGTTTTTGTTTTTGTTTTTGTTCTTTCAAGACAGGGTTTCTCTGTAGTTTTGGTGCCTGCCCTGGATCTTGCTCTGTAGCCCAGGCTGGCCTCAAACTCACAGAGATCCATCTGGCTCTGCCTCCCAAGTGGTGGGATTAAAGGCATGCACCACCATCCCCCAGCTGTAATACCTTTTACTAATGCTAAAATTTCCTCATTATGGGCATAAAATGAACATTGGCAAAGAGCTTCTAGTAATTTTGGGGGAGAGATTAGCAACAAATATCCCAAAAGCAAGAGACTTCAGTTTATAAAGAGAACTAACTGGATCTGTCCTCACATTGTACAGGTAACACCAATTTCTGGAGCCCCTACATTCTATACTGATGCAAAAAAATCAGAAAAGACAGGTTATAAATCAGGAAATTTAAACAAAATGGCTCAAAGCCCTTATGATTCTGTTTAAAAGTCAGAATTATATGCTATTCTCATGGTATTATTCAATTTTCCCAAACCTCTTAATATAGTTACTGACTCTCAATATGCAGAAAGAGTTGTTTTACATATTGAAACCACTGAACTTATTCTAGATGACACAGAATTAACTTTGCTCTGTATTCAATTACAAGAAATAATCAGAAGTAGAAATCATCCTTTGTATATAACACCTATCAGATCCCATACAGGTCTACCAGGCCCTCTAGCACAAGGTAATGATGAAATTGATCAGCTACTGATAGGAAATGTGCTAGAAACCTCAAAATTTCATAAGAAACAGCATGTTAATAGCAAGGGTTTGAAGAAAGATTTTTCTATCATTTGGCAACAAGTCAAAGAAATTAAAAGGGAATGTTCTACTTGTTCTTTGTAAAACCAAACTCCACTACCTGCAGGAAGTGGTCCAAATGGTACTCAAAGAAATGAAATTTGGTAAATGGATGTGTCTCATTTTGCAGAGTCTGGAAAATTAAAATATGTATACTATACCATAGATACATTTCCAGCATTTCAATGAGCAACTGCTTTGAGTTCTGAAAAGGGTGATTCTGTAATTACACATCTATTAGAAGTTATGGCCATCATAGAAATACCTGTTCAAATTAAGACTGACAATGCTCCAGCATATGTCTCTAGTAAAATGAAACATTTTTTTGTGTATTACAACATAAAGCATATTATAGGTATACCACACAGGAATAGGGCAAGCAGTTATAGAAATATCTAATTACACTTTAAAAGATAGGCTTAATAAACAGAAAGGGGTAATAAAGACCACCAGAAATAGAGGGCACAGTGCATTATTAACTTTAATTTTTTTAATGCTAATGAGAAAGGAATGACAGCTGAGGAGAGACATTGGATAACAGAAAAAAACTACTGAATTAAATCAGCCTGTATACTTTAAAAATATGTTGACCTCAGAATGGAAACCAGGATATGTGTTACATTGGTGAAGAGGTTTTGCTTCTGTTTCCACAGGAGAGGAAAAGCTATGGCTAACATCAAGATAGATAAAGATTAAGAGAGACCTCTTGATTAGAAGAGGTGATAGTTCATCAAACAGTGTGGCCATTTAATCTAAACTAACTTATAAGACTAACGAATGAGGCTGGAGAGATGGCTCAGAGGTTAAGAGCACTGGCTGTTCTTCCAGAGGTCCTGGGTTCAATTCCTATCAACCACATGGTGGCTCACAACCATCTGTAATGAGATCTGGTGCCCTCTTCTGGCATGCAGGCAGAACACTGTATACATAATAAATAAATAAATAAATCTTTAAAAAAAAAAGACTAACAAATGATTTTCATTTGATCAGATATAACTTGCCAAAAAGGGAAACTCCCCAAAGTTAGGATTGGGGCAGGGTTTTGTTTTTGTCTTTCCAGGAGAATGAAGGCATCCAGCTAAGGAATCTGAAGACCGCCAGACAAATGAGCTGTGTGAAGAAAAAGGACAAATCATCCAGAAAACATGTCCTAAGAAAAAGAGTAAATTGGCCTAATGATATAGCACATTTCCAACAAGATAAAATTTCATAAATCTTCCCAGGGTCCTGGGGAAGACACTACATCTGGCATGGGGTTATCTGAGGGAAAGGAATCAATATACAACATGTTCTTTTATCCGTTTGCTTTATTTTCTATAACAAACTTCTATCTACACAGCTTCAGTTCCTCTCTGTACCTACTTTTTCTGTCCCCTCACAGCCCTAGTAATAACTAACCCCTTATGCTTTTGATCTCATCTTCATCCCTTGTTCCTTCATCCTCCATCTTTTCTCCCTCTTCCCCTCTCCTGACCTAATTCACCTACAATCTACAAAAACTCTTCCTTGCTCCTCACTCCTTGGCCTGAGCCATTCTGCCTTACCATCTACAGAAACTCTGCCTTCTTCCCCTCTCTCTGGCCACACATGGCTCTGCCTGCACCAGGAATTCTGCTCCAGTCTTTATTGCATCTGGTTATGCAAAAATCCTTACTGTCCTGAGTCAGTAGCTCTGCAGTACTACTAGGCCTGAAGGCAAAATATGGTCTGAGCTTCATTTGCACAAGAAACAAGGCTATACATCTACAGTCTGCCTGTTTCCTAGGCCCTGCAGAGGTGTTACCTAGCAGATCAGCAATAGGTCTGAGAATCTTACACTGTTTGCCATGTGACCTAGTAGTATATTGGCACACAAGAATTTCATAGCAGAAGACAGATGATATATATTAAAAGCTAAATAACACCAAATATTCCTTGATAAATGGCTTCTTCTTGAAGGACTCCTTGATCAGTCCAAGTATAGCTTATTATATACAGCTGAATTTCTATAATAGATTCTTGCAGCCCAATGCATGTTTGTTTCTGCTGTTCTCCACAGACACAGAAGACAAATGGTCTTTTGGTAGTCCACGTTCATTTAAAAATTAAAGCTGACTTTGGAGTTGGAGAGGATGGCCCTCTCCTTCTCTAACCCAAGCATGCTTGTTAGAGGAAAATCCAAAATCTGCCTCATGTCAGAAGAGTTACCTGGTATGGGACAGAAGAAAAACCAAAATTAAGGGACTATTCTATTGCCACTATCCCTTTGGTTTTATCTTGACTCCTTAAAACTTTTCTTAAGGTATAAATATTACCTCAAAATGTATAAACTTTCTGTCATGATATTAATGGTCATATAGTGTACTAACTAATTCTAGAAAAAGGATTCATCTAGCTTTCTGTACATAATTTCAGGCTTGAGTCTGAATCAGGTAACTAAGAATTAAGTTTGTGTGCCTGGATGTACTTAACAAATTGTGGTCCTTTAACCTCTCCGTAATCTGCAGCATATGCCATTTAAAATGTTTCAGTTTTCTGCAGTGAACTGTGACCATTCCTAATAGTGACCTTTGAATTCTCCAAAAGAGTGATGGGACCCCACAACAACAATTCCACCTGGATCGTGGTAACACCACTAAGCTGACAAACACCACCCAAAGATCAGCTTTGTACTACAAACTGCTCAGTACAATTTCAAGGTGGCTAGCTGAGGTGGTCCGGTCTCATGCACTACTCCAGTCAGGACTTCAGATAAGCCCCACACTTTCCCATCACACAGAGACTGACAACAAACGATACAGCCAGCTCTCCTAGGACTTGACCATTATCTCAATTTTATCCCGGTCCCCAGAGATGCTGTCATGCTCCATCCCCCAGACAGTAGGAAGCAGTCTAAAGAACTTGACTCCACATTCCCAAGAGGTGAGGTGGGGTCATTCAGTGGGTTATGGATAGTTTTCATCATTTAGGGGGGTTGGTTACCAGCTGTTATTGGTAATGGTCAGGAAAAATCTGAACAAAGGAGATTAGATTCAGAGAACTCATTCTGAAAAGAAAAAGGGGGTTTGTAGAAATGATAGGATAAAGGGTAGATTATTGAACCAACTTTTAAACTAAAAAAGCAACTACTAGTCTTAAATATTTCACATTGATAATGAGTTTTGTCTATTGATACAAATTAAAGGTTATTTTTGTTATACTGTATATATGTTTCTACTCTTGTTTAAGGCATTTTTGTATATTGATACAAAGTTAAGGTTATTTTTTGTTAGAACATACTGTACATACATTTCTACTCTTGTTTAAGATATTGTACCTATGCAGCTCATTTAACAATGTAATGAATATTTCTAGTCCTTGAAAGTTATTATTACAAACTATTTAGGATAATAAAGAAATTTAAGTTAGTAGTTAGTCACCTATAACAATCAAACTTGTAGTCATGTTAGGTATGTTTTCAAGGTCAAACAGATATCTATTATAGATAGACAGGTGATCTTCACACACTTCAGAGAGCTACAGAATGTGGCATTTAAGATATTTTGATAATGTAAGGCTTTTCATGATAATGAGACACTTCTCCTGGCAGCACCAATCTACTTCAGAATAAATGATGGGCATCGAAGAACTTCCATATGTAGTTTGCTTTCTTTGTGGCAAAGTTGGCCACTGGACAAGAAACTTCCCTTGCCTTGACTGCTGACAGTATGCTGTCCAAGGTGGACAAGCAGGACACAAAAGAAAGTGACTGCCAAACTTTGCCAAGACAAGGTGGAATAGTCCTTCAAAATTCCTGCTTCGCAGAAAAGCCTGCCTGTAGGCCAAATATGGATTCTCCAGCATTGCAGAGGAAGCTTGGGTGCTTGTCCAGGCGCCAGCTGTTTCTGTCATTTCTGTAGTTTTGGAAGCTGTTTACTCTGTATTTCCTGTTTACTCAGATAATATTATATCCTTCTTAGGTCTCTGATGGACTTGAAGGCTAGATAGTTATAGTTAGTTTTCCTTGTTACCAAATTCAGAAAAGAAACTCACAAAAGAGATATAAAGTATATAAGGTTGAGAGACATAAAAGCTTAAATTGTCTATCTAAGAAAATGTTTGAGGTCTAAAAAAAATAGTTTTGGGTTGGTAATACAAGCTAGGATGGAAAATGAATTAGGTACAAAACTTTGGACTCACCAAGATAAGATGGATAATAGAGTATTTTTTCTGAATTTTCCAAATACAAATGGACTGGATATTATTAGTGTGATTCTTACCTGATAATTGTTCTTATTGTATATAGTTTCTGTGTCAGAATTAAAACTTTCCCTTTTTATTTAGATAAAAATGGGAAAATGTTGTGTGATATTTTGATCAAATTCTGATGCTCCTGGGACTGCCAAAAAAGTTTGTTTTGAATCAGAGGGTGGAGCTGATCAAAATTAACCATAGAGGTTTTGGAGACTTGAGGACAGACAGAGAGACACAGGAAGTAGTAGGACAGGGCTTAGAGAGGGCGTTGGCCCTTTTGGATAGAGAGAGAGAAAGAGAAAGAGACAGAAAGAGAGAGAGAAAGAGAGACAGAGAGACAGAGAGACAGAGAGAGACAGAGACAGAGAGAGAGAGATCACTGGTCGCTTCTCTGACTCTTCTCTGATCCTTCAGTTTCTTACCCCAATATCTGACTCTCAAGTTTTTGTTGATAAAGAATAATTAGATAAACACTTCAGAAAACCATGTGGTGACACACACCTGCAATCCCAGCTACCCAGAGGTTGAGGCAACAAGATGGCCACAGGCTTGAAAATAGCCTGGGCATTCTAGCTGTATTTCTGCGGCTGTGTTGAGACAACCTGACAGAAAGCAACTTGGAGGGGAGAAGGACTCACTGGACTTACAATTCCAGGTCACAATTATCAAGTGGTGGTGCACACCTTAAAATCCAGCACTCAGGAGGCAGAGGCAGGAGGATCTCTGTGAGTTCAAGGCCAACTGGGTCTACAGACTGAGTTCCAAGACAGCCAAGGCTACAGAGAAAAACCACACACACACACACAGAGAGAGAGAGAGAGAGAGAGAGAGAGAGAGAGAGAGAGAGAGAGAGAGAGAGAAACAGCAATAGCAACAGTAACAACAACAAAATCCAAAAGCAAAACAACACCAACAATTCCAGGTCACAGTAAAAGGACTTCATTGTTGGCACAAGACACCCCAAGACCAAGTTCTCAGCACAAAGGAGATTTATTTGTCCCAGAAGATAAAAGGGCAGAGAACAAGAGACAAAGACAGAGGACAAGGGAGAAAGGAAGAGGAACAAGAGAGAGGGAAGAAGGAATATTTGCCTCTGGATAGCGAGGAGACAGATGTGACCTGTAGGCAAATGGCGGTTTATAAAGGTAAAAGGGAACCCTGTGTTAGGACGAGGTGTTTAATATTGATTGGGCATGTTAATTAGGGAAGTCAACAGGGGACTTCTGATTGCTGGACTTCAGTACTGTGAGAGCCGGACCTTGGTGGTCAGCCTCAAGAGGAGGAAGTGGCCAAATAAGGGAATAATTCTTGGAGGGTAGCTTTAGGAATGTAATGGTTTCTAGCAAAGGAGAAGAAAAAGGGTTAAAGGACAAAACCGGTCTGCAATGTTTGCCATGCTCCAGCCTGCTAGAGCCCTTCACACAGCCCTTTATTGAGGGGAAGTCACAGCAGAAACTCAAGCAGCTAGTCATACTACTCCATGGTCAAGAGCAGAGTGAGAACAAACCGTCCTTGCTTCCTGCTTCTGCTCAGCTAGCTTCCTTCTTATACAGTTCACAGCTAGCCCATGAAATAGTGTCCCCGAATTCAGGATAGATCTTCCTACATCAATCAAACCTACATCAATCAAAAATGCTCCCCAGACATGTCCACAGGCCAAGCTGATCTAGACAATTCCTCAGTAAGACTCTCTAGGCTGTGTGTAGTTGATAATCAAAAGTAACCAGCTCACTGGGCAGTGGTGGTGCACGCCTTTAATCCCAGCACTCAGGAGGCAGAGGCAGGCAGATCCCTGAGTTGGAGGCCAGCCTGGTCTACAGAGCGAGTTCCAGGACAGCCAGTGCTACACAGAGAAACCCTGTCTCGAAAACAACAAAAAGTAGCCAGCTCACTGGGCTACCTAATAAGACCCTATCAAAATAAAAGTTATTAAATAATTGAGATTGGCAGAGGTGAAGAATGCAAGTTTGATATATTGTATTTCTGGAAACCAGTAACCTACAGAACTGAATATGCAAACCCCACTTAACAATGGCTTGGGGAGAAGTGATACCCAGGAGTCAATCACTGAAGGAAAGGCGACTGATGAATGATGCTAGGAGGAACAAATGCACAAACTAATGAAGAAACATAGGCCTAAATAGTAAACATTTGGCCTGCGTTCAGGATTAGGAAGCTCGATATTATTAAAATGCCAATTCTCTACAGTTTGGCTCACAGATTCGATGTCACCTCCATGTCAACATTCTCCTTTGTGTAATCAGATGAGCACAGCCAGGAGTGTAGACACACACCTGTGATTACACGATGTAGGAGAGAGGCAGGAAGATGAGGCGCTCCAAGTTATCCTTGGCTACACAGCAATTTCCAGAGAAAGCCTGGGCTACATGAGATCCTGCCTCAAAGAGACATACCAACAGAACATCGACAAGCACACACATGCTAATGCTTACATGAAAACACAAAGGACTGAATTAGCTCAAACAGTTCTGCAAAGAGAAGAACAAAGGACTGGGCTGTGGCTCAGTGACAGAGCACTTGTTACATACACATGCTTATGTTCCAGGGTTCAATCCCCAATACTGAAAACATTTGTCCTGCAGAGTCCAGAAACAGAGACGTGCTCGTGTAAGGGTCAAAGGAGAGAACAGACTCCATAAAGCTGTCCCCTGACCACACGTGCATGTGACGGTGGACAGTATGAGTTCTCTCCTGAGACTCCAAGGGAGGGGTGAAAGCAGGGAACAAGGGAGAGAGGCTAAGGGATCAAAAGCATGGAGAGGGAGCCGGTGGGAAAAGAATGAGCTCTTTAGAAACTGTGGCTCTCTATAAAATGCCTGAGTGTTACTCCCCAAAGCTGTCAAAGTCGTGATAAAAAAGAAATAAGACAGAAATTAAGGCTGGAGAGGTGGCTTAGGGGATAAGAGCATGCAGTGAAGGGGCTGAGGAGGCTTGGCTTGGGTCTGGCCGTGAACTTGCAGTGGGCTTTCTCAGGGGGGCTTTGTCTGTGCCCCACTGATTCTGTGTGTGTGTGTGTTTATAGCAGGCTTTTACTTAGCATAAGAAACGCCATTCTGCGAGGCAAGTACCAGAAAAACAGGGCGTCCTTGGCCTAACTGCAAAATGTACGTTTAGATAAACCACTTGGCATAAACCGTAATCAGCCAGCTGCAAAAGCCTGGGACCAAGGAAACACCCACCCTGACCACCCGCCCTGGGAGAGAAACCGTTGAGTCAAAATAAGATATCTATGGTTGGCCACTTGGCCTTGGGGAATAAACAGTTGGGCTGGGAAAGCACCCCCAAGGCCAAGTCAGCCACACACATCAAATTTCCGAGAATTAAAAATATGTCCCCAAGTTCACCCTGGCCTTCTTTGAATCAACCAATGGGAACCCTGTAACTATGCTTCTCGCTTCTGTAACCGTGCCTCTGCCCCTGGGATCCTATAAAAAAGTCCCCTTTACCCAAGGAGGGCGCACAAGTCCTCCGAGAGACTTTGTCGCCCCGGGTACCTGTGTATCTGAATAAACCCTCTTGCTGTTTGCATTTGATCCGTGGTTTCGGTGTGTTCCTTGGACTTGGGGTCTCTCCTGAGGGAAGATCTCCTCTGGGGGTCTTTCAGATGGAACCCACAGCCGTCTGCACACTAGGCAGGTGCTGAATCAATGAGCTTCCCTACCTTAACACCGTACTTGGTTTGTTTTCCCATATCTGGCTGCTTGGGGCAGGCATGGGATTCAGATAACTAAATGTCCTGAGTGATGCCTGTGGTAAGTAGGGGGTGAGCTCTGGGAGGAACTGACCAATAGGCTCCCAAAACAGGGCATAGGGAATCATAGGTGGTGTGATTTCTCCAGCTGTGACAGTTCAGGGTCCCAAAACAGGATGTAGAGAAAGCTGGGGTCAAAGAGAGAGGAAGTAAAGACAAGGAAGCAGCATGGCCAACTAGCTGGGTCAGCGTTGTCTCCCAGGAATTTCTGGCCTGGATTACTTGTACAGTGGGCTGTTCCTCTTTCCTCCAGTGAACTTGAACCTTTATGCATTTTCTTTTTAAAAATGATTTATTTATCTTTATTTGACATGTTTGGGTGTCTGTGCACCACATGCACATAGTGCCCACAGAAGCCCAAAGAGGGCATCAGATCTCCCAAAACTGGAGGTACACATGGGTGAGTTACAATGTGAGTGCTGAGCACCAACCCAGGTCCTCTGGAAGAACAGCCAGTGCTCTTAACACTGAGCATCTCTCCAGCCCCCTTTTTATGCATGTTCTTGCATCTTATATGGAGCCTTAAGACAAACTGAATTCTGGGTAAAATGGGCTTCTGAAAAGAACACACCCCTTTCCCAGGGGTGCCCACCTTGAAGAAAGACACCAGGGAGGAGATACCAGGGAGAGGAGAGACATAAGCCCGTGACTGCTAAGATCGGGGTCCTTGCTGCTCTCGTACATAGCCTGTTCTCCTTCTAAAGAGTGTATTCGTACTCCTTTCTCGCTCTAATCAAACCCCTGACGTCTTGGTCTGCTACTATGTCCTCTCCGAATACATCTCTTTTGAGAACACAAGAATCTCGACTGCTGTGGCAGCTGAAACCAGAAGAAGGGGTAAACTGCTCCTTCACAACCTTGGTAAGGGTGGCCAAGACAGATACCACCTTGCCCGACGTTCTTGGGGGTCCTTAGTGCATATCCGCTCCACTGCTCACACATTCACAGGGGAGATAGGATGAGGGTGCCTGTCATCACATCACTGATATGCCCAAGGCCCATATCCTGTCTGATCACGAGAAAAACATCAGGAAAACCCAAACTGTGGGTCTCTATAAAATACCTGAGTGTTACTCCCCAAAGCTGTCAAAGTCATGATAAAAAAGAAATAAGACAGACAGAAATTAAGGAGAGATGGAAAGGTGGCTCGGGGGATAAGAGCATGCAGTACTCTTCCAGAGGTCCAGAGTTCAGTTCCCAACACCACATCGAAACCTCTAGTCCCTGTGGGCCCCTGCACTCACTCACGTGCATACCCATATACAAACACACATTCACATAATTTTTAAAAGGAGGAGAAAGAGAAGGGAAAGAAAGGAAGGAAGGAAGGAAGGAAGGAAGGAAGGAAGGAAGGAAGGAAGGAAGGAAGGAAGGAAGGAAGGAAGGAAGCCAGAAATCATCACAGGCCAGAGGAGGAGATATGGTGAAGAACAACACACTGGTGGGTAACAACAAGCAGTCTGAATAAAGGTAACTTAATAACCTCACCGGCCTTCAGAGGGCAGTGCAAGGCTCGCTGCAGGGGGCAATGCAGGGATCGGCCTGCAGGGGGCAGTGCAGGGATTTCTTGACGTGAACAATTCACGCCTTGCAGGCACGGAGCAGGGCAGGACTCACCTGCAGAAGGCCTATCAGGACTTGGTCTGGAGGGGACAGTACTGGTCTCACCTGCAGGGGGCAGTGAAGAGCTCACTGGTGCAATTGAAGGCATTAGCAACTCAGGTCCATCCAGTCGTTGCCATGGAGCTCATGAGCCCGGAGAATTTTTTTTTTTTTTTCAAACTTAGAAAAAACAGTTTTTATGTGAAATCTCCCAATGTTCAACATTGACTGGGTTGTTTCAGTCACAGCCTGTGGACCACATCAAACAGATCTCAGGGGCCAAGCCACACAGTTCAACCTGCCAGCTCAGTCACATGACCAGCTCGGGCCAGAACAACAGGCCCAGCCACCAGCCACTTGCTTCACAGTCCCTTCTCACTAGGCTCCTAGAGTCAGGGACAGCGCAGGACCCTCCCAACAGCAGCTGTTCGCTTCCGGAATGGCCCACACTGAACTCTCAAGCTTCCCCAGACCTTGGGCTGTCCTGTCTGGGTCGATGGCACTGAGTTCTGCTTGGCTGTGGAAGCTGGGAGCCTGAGGCTTACTGTCCAGCCCTCCTTCTCTCATTCCCACTTCCTCTAAGCCCACTCTGAAACTGGAGTTGTAGGGCAACAGCCTTGACTCCAGCAACCCAAATAAGGTAGATTTGGCCACCTGCCCCAAACACTATTAAAGAGACAAAGAACGGTAAAAAGCAGAAAAGGGAGACATAATCATTGGTCACTGGGAAGATAAACAGATAAGGGGTCCTCTGACCCCCAACTTTACCATGGGTTGCTGATACAATTTGCTTTGTATAGAGGGAGAATTCAGGCAGCAGCAGTGAGACGTGTACATTATTAAGCAATCCTGATCCAGATTCGGCCCCATCATTAATACAACTGGTCCTGCAAGGTGGTCCTTAAGTTGCTACAGGGGTAGAGCTTAGCAGATAAGGGTGCAGACTGTGTCTGCAGAGGACCCGAGTTCAAGTTTCTGCATCCATGTCATGTGATCACAACTTTCTGTGACTCTAGCTCCATGGAATCCAATGTCCACACACACACACACACACACACACACACACACACACACACACACACAAAATAAACCATTGTTTTAAAAATCCTTAAATGAGTGGTGGTGGTGAGTTTTTTGCTTTTTGTTTTTGTTTTTTGTTTTTTGTTGTTTTTGTTTTAAAGACAGAGTCTCTCTGTGTAGCCCTGGCTGTCCTGGAACTTGCTTTATTAATCAGGTTGGGCTTAAACTCACAGGGATCCTCCTGCCTCTGCCTCCTGAGTACTGGGATTAAAGGTGAGTGCCACCACCGCTCTGCTTGTTGTTGTTTTAAAAGAAGAAATTGTTATACAGGCTAATCACCCCAGGGATCAAACTGGGTTGCTACAAGATGACCTGCTCTAGGGTACAGCTTCCACAAGACGGATAACTGTAACATCCTGGAGGTGGTCTGCTGTGGGATGTTCTGTATGGCAAATGTGTTGCTAATTAGTCAATAAATAAAACACTGATTGGCCATTGGCTAGGCAGGAAGTGTAGGCGGGACAAGGAGGAGAATAAAGCTGGGAAGTGGAAGGCTGAGTCAGAGAGACACTGCCAGCCGCCACCATGACAACTAGCATGTGAAGATGCCGGTAAGCCACGAGCCATGTGGCAAGGCATAGATTAATGGAAATGGATTAATTTAAGCTGTAAGAACAGTTAGCAAGAAGCCTGCCACAGCCATACAGTTTGTAAGCAATATAAGTCTCTGTGTTTGCTTGGTTGGGTCTGAGTGGCTGTGGGACTGGCGGGTGACAGAGATTTGTCCTGACTGTGGGCCAGGCAGGAAAACTCAAGCTACAGTGGTCTGTCCTTCATTTAGGTCTTGCTGTTACTGGTTGGGCCAAGTGAAGAGTTGATGCTTTTTAGCAAAAGCAGTTTCTAGATGTCTGTCACAACCCCATTCAGGGTTTAGTCCTAAGTCCTTGTGACACCTCAGGGTTCTATACGGACAACCCTGAGTCTATGCAGGTTCCCACCCCTCCCCCACCACCTGCCCATTTTGCACACAGTGCTATGAATTTGGTGGACCTTACCCCACACAGGAGTCTTCTGGATAGACCTTTCCCAGCCCCAGAGGTGCACGTATCCTTTCCTTGAGGAGGGCCTGCTGCCCACAGGCCTTCTTACCTCTGCTTGTTAGCCCCCTCCACGCCATCCCTTACCCTGGTAGACTCTGCCTTCGTGTAAAAAGCAGGTGGATGACTCTACACTTGAGGCCCTCTATCCCCACCCTCCCATGACACACAACTGGTACGTTCATCCCCCAGACTGGCCCAGAGCTCTGTGCCAAGGCCCAACACAAGCTATCCTGCTTGTATGTATGCATGTATGCATGCATGCATGTATTATGTGTGCATGTGTGCATGTATGCATGCATGCATGCATTTGTTTACCTATTTGTGTATGTATGAGACATGGCCTCTCGCATCCCGAGCTGGTTCTGAACTCTGTAGCATGGATGATCTTGAGCTGCTGGTCCTCCTCTGGCCTCCCTACTGCTGGGATTACAGGCATGCACGGCAGGATCAACCCTAGGGTTTCACACTAAGCAAGCACTCTACCAACCGAGCCACACCCCAGTCCCTCAAGCCGTCTTTTCAGTATCCAGCAGACAGACTGAGGGACAGAGGGATGGAAGAGAGAGAAGAGAGAGAAAAGGCCAAAGGGCCATCTGGCTGCACAGTCACAGTCTCGCCCTCCATCTGCTCACAGCTCTACCCTTTGTGTCCTTCCAATGTGTGGGTGTGGGTGAGTGGTACAGGCATGTTGTGCACCTGTGTGTACACATGTATGAGCATGCACATGTGTAGGTGTGGGTGTAGAAAAAGGCTATTTGCAGGATGAAGACCCATCCAGGAGTGACACAGAGGCAGCATCACAGAGCATAGGCTGAGATATCTCTGTGGGGGACAGGACATGGTACCTTCCAACCCATCCCCAAACCCTCTTTTATATTCTGCTGAAAAGGCATGCTTGGGAGCGAGCCAATTGTGTTTAGTTCTCAGGAGCCCAGTTCCCCCAGCATCTGCCTCACAGGTGTCCTCAATAGACAAAAACAAGAGGTCTCTGTTAAAGCCACCAAACACACATTAGCCATATGTGAAAAGATGAGTCATATTCGACCCAGATTTTCACCTGCCTCACTCCATGGCGAACAGCGTGGGGCTCTGCTCGGCTTCCAAACCCTGACCTGACTCTGAGCCAGTCACAGCTCCCCAGGAGCACTTCTCAAGTTCAGCCACAGAGGCTCCCACAAGTTACCTACAAGCTGCCTTGTCAAAACAATTAAAAATAATGATGACAATAATCATGCTAATAATCCTGGCAATAGCGTGAACAGTGTACTCACTGCATGCCAGGGACGGGTGTAAGTTATCGACACAAACTCAACCCTCACAAGAGCCTCATAAGAGCAGAACTATTGTCAGTGCTTCAGGGGAGGAAGCTTCAATGCAGAGAAGGTAACTGACTTCTCCAAGGAATGAGCAGAACAAGCCGCCAGCCCTCACTGGCTCCGGAGAATCTGTGGGCTCTGCTGAAATCACAGCCAGCACTCAAGTCTCTGATCTTAGTGTGGATTCTTGGTCCATAAAATGCAAGAAGAAAGATTCCGATTAAACCCCGGGTTGGCATCCTGCCAGCCAAATGCCACCACTCTGTTTTCTGGTGAGATGAGGTTACCTGCCAAAATCTGCTTATTTGCATCCCCCTCCTCCCCACAGCCAGTCTGGTCGTGGTACCTTCTTAAAACCTTTCCTCTGAAGAGACATTCCTGGCCCCTGCCCCCTCCAGCCCTCCCAACACACCCATAGGTGTACCCTGCAGGGAAGGTGGGATCCCCCAGGACAGGCTGAGAACCTGGAGGCAGCCGCAGGGGAAGATGACAGAGGATGGGGTGGTACTCTCTCCTAGCCTTGTCCAAACCCACCATCTGGTCACAGCGTGGGCAGGACCTGCGTCAGAACAAGCCGGTGTGAAGTTCAACCTGTTTGAGCAGCCCTTGTCTTGACGGCCTCGTTCCTACGGCTGGTTAACATCTTGCGTTGAATTTTAACATGAAATATCTTTTTGACACAGCAAGGAGAGCAAAGTCCCTTTGGAGCAGAGAGGCCAAACTTGCAGGAGCCGCTGGGCACATGAAAGGAAGAGCATGGAGCTGGCCACTCGGTGCTCTCCTTGACCTACTTAGGGCAGATTTGTTCAGTGAGCCACAGACGCCTTCCACGGTAGCGGGGAGTCGGGGAGTAGGGCAGAAGGGGCTGAAAGGGGCACTCCCATGAGGGGGCCAGTTAAAGCCTCAAGCACACTCACCCCCGAGTCCAGCTGCCTGTCTAACTGATGACAAGCTGGCAGTTTCTGGCCACCCCAGCCACTTTCCCCAGCATACAACCTCCAGGTGGGCCGTAAGACACACAGGTAGCTGGCCATTGCTGGAGCCCAGAGGCCGGCAGGGAAAATGCTCTTGAATGATGTAGAATGCTTCCAGGATCAAAAGAATCGTCCTGGGGACCCTGTGTCTGTCGGGTGCTAGTCAGGACAGCAGGCAGGCGGGGTGTGGGGAGAAAGCTGCTGTGGGGGTGACCCTGGAAGTCAGCTTAAGGAGAAAGGCTACTTTTATCTGAAAAAGCCTACTAGGGGACTTTGGGCTACATACATACAAAGTTGGAATCTGGTTAGAGACTGAACAGGCCCAGTGGGTGGTGTACGGAAGCAAAGACAGACCTTTCCAGCCACCAAGAACACCATAGGGACTTTCCTGGGGCCCCTTGAGGAGGTGGAGGAGCAGGAGAAATGGACCCTGGAGCTTAGGGAGAGAGGACAGTAGTGACCTACAGGAAAACAGGCAGATGCTGGGACAGAGGGGCCTGAGTGCAGCCCCACGGCTCCCCAGGCAGCAGACGGCCTGGCTTCACTGCTCTGCCTCAGGATCACCTCTATAAATACGTGTATAGGCATGGTCTGTCTGTCCAGGAGAAACGTCAGAGTGATTAAATAGGTGGACTCAGAACAGTGGTCAATACATACTCAAGAGTCAGTGCCGTCATCACCACCATTGTCCTTAGCACCATCACCGTTATCAACATCCCCATTATCACCATCACTTTCCCCACCGCCACCAACCCCACCACCGTCACCATCATCATCCCCACCATCATCATCCCCACCATCACCTTCCCACCATCTTCATCATCGTCGTCACCACCATCCTCACCATCACTGCCACCACTCACATCAACATCCTCCTCACCAACACCAGCACCCACACCCTCCTCACGGTCTCCACCATCACTATATCATCATCACCGTCCCCAACACCACTGTCATCATTTCATCATCACCATGATTTCCGTGGTCACCACTACCATCCCCGTCCCCACTAGCAATCCTCCCCGTCACTCTAATCACCGCCCTCCTTCCCCAATGCCACCGTCACCTCATCTGTATCTTTATTACTGTACCCACTAGGGTCATCACCGCGAACATCGTCGGTGCACTGTTACATCACCATCGTAACCCCCACCATCACTGCCATCTTCACTGTGGCCGCCACCACCATTATTACCATCGCTGTTGTTAACACGGAAGGTAGCAGGTCTTGGGTGCTCTGTCGGTAATTTTGAGGTGATCTTGAGGTCATGTCCAGAACACACTCAGTAGTGATCAGGAGTGGAGTTGGTACTGTTATATGGAAGGGCAATGGCCCAGATTTCCGGAACATCCCAGAACAGCCATTTAGAGTGAGCAGTATTCAGGAGTGCCGTGCTTCAGAGGGGCTGGAGGAATTGTCTAGGTGGCGTGTGGGCTGAGGCTTCATGCCTCCTCACTTAGACACCGCACATCTGGAGAAGGGGGAATAGAGACCAACCCTTCCCATCCTCTAGACACCCTGGGCTTTTTAAAGGCAGGCTGGCCTTTAGTTCTGCCTGGGGCACTGTGAGAGAAACAGTGGCTGGGACCCGACCCTCGGGAGCCTGGAAGCCTGTGACCTGACTCAGGACCCCTACTTGGGACAGACATCTTTAGGCGCTTCTCCCACACACATGGGTGTAGAGGAACCGGCAGGGAATAGATTTGGGAGGACATGGCTGGTTCTGGTAAAAGGGACAGGAAAGAGCAGAGGTGGGGAGTGTGTGCGTGTACAGGAAGGAGTCGATGCCCGGTGGGTCAAGACCAGGCAGCAGAGAGGGAAAAGGTTCCCAAGAGCTACGTCCCTCTCTCTGAAGCAATGGAGATCCACGGAGAGCTCTGCTCCGGGCTGGGCTGCACACTAGTTGATAGAGTGCTTGCTTGTCTACTGTGCATGACACCCTGGTTCAGTTCCCATAAAACGGGGGGGGGGGGGGGTGTGCCTGTAATCCCAGAGCTTGTACAATGGGGGCAGGAGCCCTGGAGACTAAGGTCCTCATCAGTTATACGCAGAGATTTCCAACAGGCTCTGGCTGTTCTTTGCCATCATCCTTTTCTTGGTCCAGGGCTACATCATGGGCATCTTGACTTTCTGGACTGATTATGTAGCAGGGTTTCTTTTCTTTCTTTCTTTCTTTCTTTCTTTCTTTCTTTCTTTCTTTCTTTCTTTCTTTTCTTCTTCTTCTTCTTCTTCTTCTTCTTCTTCTTCTTGGTGTGTGTGTGTGTGTGTGTGTGTGTGCACACGTGCGCACGCGCACGCGCACGCGCATCCTCCTGGTCCCCAATATCCCGCAGTGATGGCAGCTGCCTTTGGCCTCCAGCCAGGCAGAAGAAAGCTTAGGGGCTACATGAGATCCTGTCTCAATACACACTAAAATGTCCACTCAAAGGTGACAAGGGACAGGCTGCTAGGTCCCTTCTGAGAGACTGTCCCTGGAGTACCATTCCATTTTAGAAAGAAGTGAGCCGAGAAGTTCTGATCCTGCAGTGACGATTTCTCGGCTTCTCGAGAACCCGAGGACAGTGCCCTGGAACTCTACAGCACCCTACACAGCAGCCACCTCAGGCTGTCACCTCCTCCAGCAGCCTCCTGGATTTACTACTCTTGCCCTGGCCCCCAGGGTTTGCTGAGTCACCCACAGTCAGCTCTCTCAGCCTGGCCTGCCCTTTCTTCTGCCTGGCTGAAGGCCAGAGGCAGCTGCCATCCCCGCGGGATATTGGGGACCAGGAGGATGCACACACCGAGAGAGAGAGAGAGAGAGAGAGAGAGAGAGAGAGAGAGAGAGAGAGAGAGAGAGAGGGAGAGAGAGGGAGGGAGAGAGAGGGAGGGAGGGAGGGAGAGGGAGGGAGAGAGGGAGGGAGAGAGAGGGAGGGAGGGAGAGGGGGAGGAAGAAGGAATGAAGGAAGAAAGAAAAGAAAAACCCTGCTACATGATCAGTCCAGAAAGTCAAGATGCCCATGATGTAGCCCTGGACCAAGAAAAGGATGATGGCAAAGAACAGCCAGAGCCTGTTTAGAAAACACACCCACTTTACTGTCTGATGCAGCCCACGGCAGCAGGGACATGAAGGCCTTCAGCAGCTAGCTCCTTCCGGTCTAACCTCACCTGCGCTATTGGACTTCCCTATCCCCATCCTGCATTTACATCCCAATTAAAACTGGACCAACAACTGCTGCCTCAGCTCCTTCTGACCTGCACCCCAACCCCCTCTTTCCACTCCTCTCTACCTACTGGAATCCACAGAACCCCTGCTCCTCTTCAACAGACTCCTTTCAACTCCAAGGACCAGGGACAAGAGGAGCCCCTTCCAGTTGCTGCCAAATACTCGCTGTCCCAGGCTTCCTTTGGTCAAAGGGCCAAGCCCTCCATGACCAGTGTCAATCCAAAAGTAGAACCAGGCTGGAGAGGCCCCTGGGCCCACTTACAAAAATCTTATCACAGGCATTGAGGGGATACCAGCTGCATTCCCCAAGACACACATCTCTTCTGTACTCAAACTTACAATGTCCACATTCCCCACTGCCCGTCTGCGTCTTAAGTCGCCAGCCTTGTCTTCCCAATACCCCATGACAGAGGGCCATCCCTGGGGCCCCAGGAGCACCTCAGCTCTGCAGCTGGGCCACACCCTCTACTGGACTCCAGGACCTGGCCCTCTGGGGCTCAAGGAACCTGGCTCCAGCCAACGTCCGACTTCTACCAGGCATCAAGGTCCCGATTTCTAACTAGGACTTCCATCGGCACATGAGCTAGCTGTACCATCTTCTCAAAAACAAAGCACTAACGACACATTAGCCCGAGAGTGACGCAGCTCACCGTCCACAGGTCCCCTCATCCTTCCTCCCAGTGAAGAGCCAGGATGGGGAAAGGAAAGTCCAAGAGCGTAGGTGAGGTTAGACCGGAAGGAGACTGAGCTATGTCTCCATCCACCCATAGCTCTCACCACTGAACCGAGGACAGAATTACTATGTGTCACCTTCAGCTCTAGCTAACAAAGGCCAAATCAGCTAGGTAGGTTCACTGTACTCTCTTCCCTATGGCTGACACATGAGCCCAGTGGCTTCAGGTGACAATTGTAGAGTCACAAGCAGGAAAGGGCTACATTCCCTTGGAGGACAGCCATCCACCAATCAGTAGCAACCACCTAGGACTTTACACAATTAAGAAAGAAGCTTCTAGACGGGAGAGACTCAACAGTTGAGAGCATGTACTGCTCTTCCAGAGGACTGGAGTTCAGGTCCCTGTACCCACATCCAGCAGCTCACAACTGCCTGTAACTCCAGTTCCAGGTGTTCTGTACCTCTTCTGGCCTCTGTGGGCACCTGCATGCGTGCGTGTGTACACACACACACACACACACACACACACACACCGCCCATATATACACACAGTAAAAATATTTTTTATTTTCAAAGAACTTCCATGTCAGGAATGGTAATGTAACCTATCCCAGCATTCAAGAGGAAGGGGCAGCAGGATCAGGAATTTAAGGCCATCCTCTGTTACCTAGAGAGTTCTAGTGCTACATGAGAACCTGTCTCACAAACACACAGAGTGCTGGGGCTATATCTCAGTCGGCAGAGTATTTACCTAGCACTCATGAAGCCTTGGGTTCAATCCCCAGCAGTGCATAAATCAGTGGTGGTGATGCCTGCCTGTAATCTCCTCACTTGGGGTGGAGCCAGGAGGTCTGAGGCCAACCTGGACCGAGACCTTATTTCAGAAAGAGAGCAAGAGAGACTTTGAAAATCATCTTGGGGACAGCTTGTCAGAGCAGTGGATGACTGATCCACACGATTTCCCGGTCTCCAGCCTCTCGTTGGATGCTCCTGGAATGTGTGGCCCCATCCCACTTCCTGTCTTCCAGTCTTCATGTGACCTCTGCACCTGTCTGGATTTCACCCTTCAACAGTCCCTTCAGACATGGTCATCAGGGAAGTTCACGTGGCCAGGTCCAGTCCCAGACTCTCCCTCCCCTGTCTTCAGCATTAATGTTCACCCTGCTTCAGGAATGCCATGCTGGGCTATATTTCATTGCTGACCATTCCTGTCCTCACATCTCTCTGGCTGGTCTCCTGCTCCATGCCTGGTCAAGGGTTTGGCTTCCACCACACCTCTTTCTATGAAAGGTCTCTGTTGGCCTGTGACTCCACATGCTCTTTGTCCCCAAGTCACTCCAAGGTGCCACCACCTGAATGGCTCAGGGATATGCTGAGCTCAACCCACTCAGAGCTGGGGATAGCCACTTAACTCTGACCTTCTCCTTCCCCAGGACGCCTCACCTTTGTGACTGGCCCCATCACCCACCGCCTGACCACAGTTTTTCCTCTTCCGCTCGCAGAACTACCTTGAACCCACGCCAGTCAGTAAGCCTGGTGCCCACAGGCTTCTCTCCTGCCTTTCTGTGCCAGCCTTCACCACCATTTCTGTTCACACGTTGCTCCCATGGCTTCCTGGGGGACATTTCCTCTACACATTCCCCTTGGTCAGGCTGTTCTCCTCCCAGCAGCCAGGGAATCCTTCAAACAGCAGGCAAGCCGAGCTGGAGAGGCGCTCCATGGTTGAGTGCTTGCTGCTCTGCTAGAGGACCAGGGCCCCTGGTGCCTAACACAGGATGTATTGTGTGGTTTGGCAATGTAGTAACGGTGGGAGGGGATAGAACAGAGGCAAAGGGAGAAATCCTTGGAATTAGTTCGGCTTAGAGACACATGAGACTGGGAGCTGAGGAGCCAGGGTGTGAACTGTGACTCCATCCCAGACTGAGGGCTGTGTAATGATGGGCAAAAAATTGATCCTAAGACAAGGAGGCCCGGGGAAGAGACAGAGCCTCAATAGTTTAGGACATATGTCTTGAAGAGGCATATGGTAATGTCAAAAAAGCTTATTGAGGCTCAGTACAGGGAATCAATGAAGGAGAGCAAGAGCAGTGGCAGCTTCAGGTGGCCAGTGAGGCCCATAGACTGGACGGCATGGGTACGCACAAATCCCCAAGCATAGGATACCGTTCATGCTAGCATCATGACAACCCTGGGACCGCAAGTGTCGGTAAACTGCATGTTTTGCAACTCTGTGGGTTTGGTGTCCAGGTTTCGGCACCAAAAATGTTAGTAAATTTCACCAAAAATGTTAGTAAACTGATTGCAAAAACTCTGGGTTTGGTGTCAGGCAACAGCTTGAGCTGCTTAGGACAGCTCTGATGGCTGAACTGGAGACAGTTCAACCGTGGAGGGCGAGGCATCTGGATGCCTCGAGCTGCTCAGAACAACTCTGCCCTGAAGGTGTCCCGGACACCTGAAGCTGTTTAGCACAGCTCTGACGGCTGGGACTGCAAAGAAACAGCCCAACCCTGGGAGGGAAATTTTTCTGACTTCTTGGGAGAGTCAGGCCTGGAAGTGCTTCAGCAGGGAAGGATATCCTGACTCTTCGGGAAAGTCAAGGTATACCTGGTGTGATGGGGAATGGTCTCCCCGCAGGATATAGCCATCCTGCTCCTCTCCTGGACAGCCTCTACAGCTGAGCTTTGCTCAGCCTCCACTTCAGAGGGCTTCCTAGCAGAGCTCTGCTTCTCTGGCCTAAGATGTTGCTTCTTTTGCTTCACTCTGTGAAAAGGGAAACCCCTGCAGAAATGTAGCAATCTCCTCCGGCTCCAGAAAAAAGTGTTACAGTTTTCTCTGTCCAGTGAGCAATGTCTGAGCAAAGATCTGTTCAGCTCCTCCTTGCCCTGCTCTTTCAGCTTGCTCTCTCTCTCTCTCTCTTGTTTTGTCCACTGGGGAATGTCTTAGCAAGGATCTTCTCTATGCCAGTGAATGAAGATCTTCATACCCAAAAAACTCTTTTGAGGAAAAGGTTTATTTGGGAAGGAGGAGTCCAGGAGAGTAGCTGCCTCTACCAGGATGGAACGAATAGCCTTTTTTTCTAACAGACTAGGCTGAGCAGTTTACACAGGAAGTCTTGGGGGTGGAGTCAACCCTGGGCCCAGGGTTCAATTATCCTGCTCTGTGATTGGTTGGTTTCACAAGTCGGTTGGCCAGGGGAAGAGATCTGATGTCTCTGATCTGACTGAGCCAAACTGTGTTTCTTTCTGCCCTGATCTGAGCATCTTTCCCTAGTTCTGGGCTCCAGGGTCAGGGTGGGTTTCTTTAGCCAGTCCCTTTTCCCTACAGCGAGGCCTCCCAGCCACCTCGCCTGGGTTAGAGCACAGCATAGTCATGAGGTCCCTGTAAGGTGGGCAGGAGCCCTGAGGGCTGACAGCCCCCAACACCCTTAGTGGCAGGATTAGGCCCCAGGTCTTGCCAAACAGAGGCCAGGGCCATGAGGGCAGGTGGAGGAAGAAGTTGAAGCTTTCATTTGCAATGCCGTTGGCCTGGTTAAACTTTGAAGAAATGATTACTAAACCTTTTTCTATTAAATGACTCCTAGTCACACTTTAATTCTAGTCAGAGTGACTTCTCTCTCCCCCTCCTTGCTTCCCGAGCCTGTTTTTTGCTTTTTGTTTTTCTCTTTCTGGGAGCCAGGGTCTGCTGTGTCTCTGAGAGGACCCCGAGGCCTGCAGATTACAGCAGAGGGTTCCAGGTCTGAGGGTGAGCCGCCCCTAAAAACAGCCAGCAGGCAGATACCAAGGAGCCTTGGTCGGCTCTGACTGGGTGACACAGTGTCCTGACGTGCACCCGGAAAGATGGGCGTGGGCAGAGCTGTAGGGGAAGGAGGCTCATCGGACTGACCGGGGGTCCCGGGCCGGCCTCTGTGAACTGGCAGTTGCATGGTGATACCCAGGAGAAATCCATGGGGTTTTCTGAACTCCTGGACCGAGTAGGGGGCCTGGGCAGGTTCCAGGTCCTCCAAACCGTGGCTCTGGTGACCCCCATTTTGTGGGTCACCAGCCAGAACATGCTGGAGAACTTCTCAGCTGCTGTGCCCCGCCACCGCTGTTGGGTGCCCCTTCTGGACAACAGTACTGCCCAGGCAAGTGTCCCCGGGGACTTTGGGCCCGATGACCTTCTGACCGTCTCCATCCCCCCTGGCCCTGCTCAGCAACCCCACCAGTGCCTCCGCTTCCGTCAACCTCAGTGGCAGCTTATGAAGACCAACACCACGGCCACCAACTGGAGTGAGGCCGACACTGAGCCGTGTGAGGACGGCTGGGTCTATGACCGCAGCGTCTTCACGTCCACGATCGTGACCACAGTAAGAGTGCTTGGGAGGTCAAAATCACAGTCACAGTTGCCTGGACTTAGTGCTCCAGTCTCAAAAAGGATATACCTCCCCAGGCCTCCTCACTGTGGGCGGAGGAGGTGGAGGGGGGGCAACCAAGACTTGCAGGGGACTAAGAGCAAGAGTCCATCTGCAAAGTTAGATGTAGTCAATCGTGCCTGTGGTCCCAGCCCTCGGGAGGCAGGAGGATTATCATGAGTCTGAGGCCAGCCTGAACTACTCAGTGAGTTACGTTTACACAGACTGGCCTGGGGTGGCACCCTGTTTCTGCATCACCCCATGGCTTCATCCATAGCTGAGCCTTGGCTGGGTCTCCAGGTCACCCAGTCTCAGGAACCTGTTGGCTGTCTCTAGGCTGAGCGCACAGGACCCGGACAAGCACCGGCCTCTCAGGAGAGCTGTTGGCAGGCTGGGGAGATAAATCAGCTTGCCCTGTAAGGGTGAAAACCTGAGTTAGCTCTCCAGCACCCATGAAAAACCTGGGCCCGGCGGTGGCATGACTGTAATATCAGCTCTAGAGAGGCAGAAACGGGGGCTCCCGGGGCTCACTAGCCAGCCAGCCCAGTCTA